>NW_027423218.1:88800-139086 GCF_048934315.1 Petromyzon marinus
ACAATCAACAACACCAACAACACCAAACACCACCAACAACAACAACACCAACAACAACAACAACACCCAAAACAAAATCAACAACAACAACACCAACAACACCAACAACACCAACACCAACATCAACAACACCAACAACACCAACAACAACAACACCAACACCATCAACAACATCAACACCAACAACACCACCAACAACACCACCAACACCAACAACAACACCAACAACAACAACCAACAACAACACCAACAACAACAACAACATCAACAACATCAACAACACCAACAACACCACCAACAACAACAACAACAACAACAACACCAACAACACCAACAACAACAACAACACCAACAACACCAACAACACCAACAATCAACACCAACAACACCACCACCAACAACATCAACAACATCCAACAACATCATCAACAACAACAACAACACCAACAACAACACCAACAACAACACCAACAACTCCAACACCAACATCAACAACAACACCAACAACACCAACACCAACAACAACACCAACAACAACAACATCAACAACACCACCAACAACAACTCCAACACCAACAACAACAACAACACCAACAACAACAACATCAACAACAACACCACCAACATCAACAACAACACCAACATCACCAACACCAACAACAACACCAACAACAACAACATCAACAACACCACCAACAACAACAACAACACCAACACAACAACAACACCAACAACAACAACATCAACAACAACACCACCAACAACAACATCAACACCAACAACATCAACACCAACAACACCAACATCAACACCAACAACACCAACATCAACAACATCAACAACAACACCAACAACAACAACAACACCAACATCAACAACACCAACACCAACACAACACCAACAACACCAACAACACCAACATCAACAACAACACCAACAACACCAACACAACAACAACAACAACAACACCAACACCAACATCAACACCAACAACACCACCAACAACAACATCACAACAACACCAACATCAACAACAACACCAACAACACCAACAACAACACCAACAACACCACAACAACACCAACAACAACACAACAACAACACCAACAACACCAACAACAACAACACCACCAACAACAACTCCAACACCAACATCAACAACAACACCAACAACAACAACATCAACAACACACCAACAACAACAACAACACCAACAACAACAACACCAACAACAACAACACAACAACAACACAACATCAACAACAACACCAACAACACCAACATCAACAACAACAACATCAACAACAACAACAACACAACAACATCAACATCAACAACACCAACATCAACAACAACAACAACAACAACACCAACAACATCAACAACACCAACATCAACAACACCAACAACAACAACAACAACAACAACAACACCAACAACAACAACAACAACAACACCAACAACAACAACACCAACAACACCAACAACACCAACAACATCAACAACACCAACATCAACAACACCAACAACAACAACATCAACCAACAACAACAACATCAACAACACCAACATCAACAACAACAACAACACCAACAACAACAACACCAACAACACCAACACCACCAACAACAACAACACCAACAACAACAACACCAACAACACCAACAACAACAACACCAACAACACCAACAACAACACCAACAACAACAACAACACCAACAACACCAACATCAACAACAACAACACCAACAACAACAACAACACCAACATCAACAACAACACCAACACCACCAACAACAACAACAACACCAACAACAACATCAACAACAACAACAACATCAACAACACCAACAACAACACCACCAACACCAACACCACCAACACCACCAACAACAACAACACCAACACCACCAACACTACCAACAACAACAACATCAACATCAACAACAACAACAACATCAACAACAACACCAACAACACCAACAACAACACCAACATCAACAACACCAACAACAACACCAACAACAACAACACCAACAACACCAACACCACCAACAACAACAACACCAACACCATCAACACCAACAACAACAACAACACCACCAACACCACCAACACCACCAACACCACCAACAACACCAACAACACCACCAACACGAACAACACCAACAACACCAACAACACCACCAACACCACCAACACCAACAACACCAACAACAACACCAACACCAACAACACCACCACCAACACCAACAACACCAACAACACCAACAACACCACCAACAACAACACCAACACCACCAACACCAACAACAACAACACCAACAACAACAACATCAAACGTGGTGACTTTACCGAACAAAACTAAGGATATGAATTGCTGCAGTCACGGAAGCTTCAGATCGACGTCCGGAGCCACGTGTGTGTGTTCTCAGGCCACTGAATAGCCAGCGGCAGCCAGGGTTTGTGACAACTCCTCTAGAGCAGCTTTGAGCGAAGGTCTCGTTGCCAGCGGATTCAAGCTTCCATTCCAGACCCCTGGGGGGGGCCCCATCAATAGCCAGAGGCCCTTCCTCGGCAATTTGGGGAATGCTTAGCCCGGTGAATGACCGGAGACCCGAAGGTCAAATTTCCGTTGCTTTGAAACGAGGAGGAGGAGGAGGAGGAGGAGGAGGTCCAGCAGCAGCAGTAGCAGCAGGTAAGTCTGCGGATTGTTTTGTTTTGTGAGTACAACGTGCATGAGCGAGAGATGGTACAACAAGCCCTCGGGCATTAAGGGACGTGGAGTTTGACCCGGAGTAGAGATCACACACACAAACGCGGAGCTGAGCGGTTACCAGCGGCGTCGAGATCGGCCTCCGTGGAGGAGGAGGCTCGTGAAGGACGCTGCTACTGGGCAGTTGGAGGCAGTCGCCCTCCCAACAACAACAACGGAGGGCGGAGGAGCGACGCTCACAACAACGAGCGGAGCGCCGGGTGGCTAAAGCACAGCAGGTTGGCACAGTAGGGGGGGCACAGGTGGTGCATCAGCCAGTCATCTCAGTCATCTCAGTCAGTCGACCCGTGGCACCTGCTGGGTCTGCCCCGTGACCTCCTGCCAGCGGGCGTTCGACACTTCACGTGGCCTCAGGGTGCACGTGGCCTGGCACAAGCCTCGTGGTGACGTCACCACCACTTAGTGGCGAATGGCGGTTGTTGTTGCACTTGCCCCTACAGCCCTGCTAGAGGCTACCTGGGGGAGCTTTGTCTGTGTCTGTGTAACTGCACTTGCCCCTACAGCCCTGCTAGAGGCTACCTGGGGGAGCTTTGTCTGTGTCTGTGCAACTGCACTTGCCCCTACAGCCCTGCTAGAGGCTACCTGGGGGAGCTTTGTCTGTGTCTGTGTAACTGCACTTGCCCCTACAGCCCTGCTAGAGGCTACCTGGGTCACCTTTGTCTTTGTCAGTGTGTAGCGGCGTCACCAAATCACTCCACGGTGGACCTCAGCCAGATCCACGACTCTGAGTCCTATACCACCCACATACTCACACAGGTACACACACACACAGACACACATACAGTGACACACACACACAGACACGCACACACAAGACACACACAGACACACACATACACAGACACACACACAGGTACACACACAGACACACAGACACACACACATACAGACACACACAGACACACACACAGACACACACAGACACACACATACACACAGACACACACACACAGGTACACACAGACACACACACACAGACACACACACAGACACACATACACAGACACACACACAGGTACACACACAGACACACAGACACACACACACACACAGACACACACACAGACACACAGACACACACACACAGACACACACAGACACACACAGACACACACACAGACACACACACACAGACACACACACACACAGACACAGACACACACACACACAGACACACAGACACACACACACAGACACACACATACACACACAGACACACACACAGACACACACACATACACAGACTCACACACAGACACACACACAGACACACACACACATACACACACACAGACACACACAGATACACACACACAGACACACACACACAGACACACACACACACAGACACACACACAGACACACACAGACACACACACACAGACACACATACACAGACACACACACAGACACACAGACACACACACAGACACATACACACACACACAGACACACACACACATACACACACATACACACACTACACACACATAACACACACAGACACACACACAGACACACACACACACAGACACACACACACAGACACACACACAGACACACACACAGACACACACACACACAGACACACACACAGACACATACACACACACAGACACACACACAGACACACACAGACACACACACACAGACACACATACACACACTACACACACCCAGGTTCTCACCCTCCCCCCTCTCCCCCCTCCCCACCCCCACCCCTCCCCAAGGCCCCGCCCAGTCTTGAGGGCGATCAGCAGCGTGAGGGGGAGGGGCTCGGGGGGGCCACCCCCACAGCCCCTCCCCTCAGCAGCAGCAGTTCATAGCCAGTACGTGGGGAGCTTATGGTGAGTGACGTCACTCACTCACCACTCACCAATTACTCACCAATTACTCACCACTCACTCACTCACCACTCACTCACTCACCAATTACTCACCAATTACTCACTCACTACCACTCACTCACCACTCACTCACCCACTCACCAACTCACTCACTCACTCACCACTCACTCACCACTCACTCACCACTCACCACTCACTCACCACTCACTCACCACTCACTCACCACTCACTCACCCACTCACCAACTCACTCACTCACCCACTCACCAACTCACTCACTCACCACTCACTCACCACTCACCACTCACTCACTCACCACTCACCACTCACTCACCACTCACTCACCACTCACTCACCAATTACTCACCACTCACTCACCACTCACTCACCACTCACTCACTCACCAATTACTCACCAATTACTCACTCACCACTCACTCACCACTCACTCACCAATTACTCACCACTCACTCACCACTCACTCACCAATTACTCACTCACCACTCACCACTCACTCACCCACTCACTCACTCACCCACTCACTCACCAATTACTCACCAATTACTCACCACTCACCCACTCACTCACTCACCCACTCACTCACCAATTACTCACCAATTACTCACCAATTACTCACCCACTCACTCACTCACCACTCACTCACCCACTCACTCACCACTCACTCACCCACTCACTCACCAATTACTCACCAATTACTCACCAATTACTCACCCACTCACTCACTCACCACTCACTCACCCACTCACTCACCACTCACTCACCACTCACTCACCCACTCACTCACCACTCACCACTCACTCACCACTCACTCACCCACTCACTCACCACTCACTCACCACTCACTCACTCACCACTCACTCACCCACTCACTCACCACTCACTCACCACTCATTCACCACTCACCACTCACTCACTCACCACTCACTCACTCACTCACCACTCACTCACCACTCACTGACCACTCACTCACCACTCACTCAATCACTCACCCACTCACTCACCACTCACTCACCACTCACTCACTCACCACTCACTCACCCACTCACTCACCACTCACTCACCACTCACTCACCACTCACTCACTCACTCACCACTCACTCACTCACCACTCACTCACTCACCACTCACTCACCCACTCACTCACCACTCACTCACCACTCACTCACCACTCACCAATTACTCACCACTCACTCACTCACCACCACTCACTCACTCACTCACCACTCACTCACCACTCACTCACTCACTCACCACTCACTCACCACTCACTCACCACCACTCACTCACTCACCACTCACTCACTCACCACTCACTCACTCACCACTCACTCACTCACCACTCACTCACCACTCACTCACTCACTCACCACTCACTCACCACTCACTCACCACTCACTCACTCACCACTCACTCACCACTGACTCACCACTCACTCACTCACCACTCACTCACCACTCACTCACCCACTCACTCACCACTCACTCACCACTCACTCACTCACTCACCACTCACCCACTCACTCACCACTCACTCACCACTCACTCACCACTCACTCACTCACCACTCACTCACTCACCACTCACTCACTCACTCACCACTCACTCACCACTCACTCACCACCCACTTACTCACCAATGACTCACCACTCACTCACTCACCACTCACTCACCACTCACTCACTCACCACTCACTCACCACTCACTCACTCACCACTCACTCACCACTCACCACTCACTCACCACTCACTCACTCACCACTCACTCACCACTCACTCACTCACCACTCACTCACCGCTCACTCACTCACTAACCACTCACTCACCACTCACTCACCACTCACTCACTCACCACTCACTCACTCACCACTCACTCACTCACCACTCACTCACTCACTCACCACTCACTCACTCACCACTCACTCACCACTCACTCACTCACCACTCACTCACTCACCACTCACTCACCACTCACTCACTCACCACTCACTCACTCACTCACCACTCACTCACTCACCACTCACTCACCACTCACTCACTCACCACTCACTCACCACTCACTCACTCACCACTCACTCACCACTCACTCACTCACCACTCACTCACCACTCACTCACTAACCACTCACCACTCACTCACTCACCACTCACTCACTCACCACTCACTCACTCACTCACCACTCACTCACCACTCACTCACTCACTCACCACTCACTCACTCACCCACTCACTCACCAATTACTCACCAATTACTCACCCACTCACTCACTCACCACTCACTCATCCACTCACTCACCACTCACTCACCACTCACTCACTCACCACTCACTCACTCACTCACCACTCACTCACTCACCACTCACTCACCACTCACTCACTAACCACTCACCACTCACTCACTCACCACTCACTCACTCACCACTCACTCACCACTCACTCACTCACCACTCACTCACCACTCACTCACCACTCACCACTCACTCACCACTCACTCACTCACCACTCACTCACTCACCACTCACTCACCACTCACTCACTCACTCACCACTCACTCACCACTCACTCACTCACCACTCACTCACCACTCACTCACCACTCACTCACTCACCACTCACTCACCACTCACTCACTAACCACTCACCACTCACTCACTCACCACTCACCACTCACTTACTCATCACTCACCAATTACTCACCAATTACTCACCACTGTGTCTGTGTGTGTGTGTCTGTGTGTGTGTGTGTCTGTGTGTGTATCTGTGTGTGTGTGTGTCTGTGTGTGTGTGTCTGTGTGTGTGTCTATGTGTGTCTGTGTGTGTGTGTGTCTGTGTGTGTGTCTGTGTGTGTCACTGTGTGTCTGTGTGTGTGTGTGTGTCTGTGTGTGTCTGTGTGTGTGTGTGTCTATGTGTGTCTGTATGTGTGTGTGTCTGTGTGTGTGTGTATGTCTGTGTGTCACTGTGTGTCTGTGTGTGTATGTCTGTGTGTGACTGTGTGTGTGTGTATGTCTGTGTGTGTCTGTGTCTGTGTGTGTGTGTCTGTGTGTGTATCTGTGTGTGTGTGTGTCTCTGTGTGTGTGTCTGTGTGTGTATCTGTGTGTGTGTATCTGCGTGTGTCTGCGTGTGTGTGTCTGTGTGTGTGTGTCTGTGTGTGTGTGTGTCTGTGTGTCTGTGTGTGTGTCAGACTCTGAGATAGAGATGGTGACAATACCCCAGGCACAGTTCGTCATCACTGAGGCCACTTCACTGAACCCCGCTCAGGTGAGGGAGTGGTGAGTGAGTGGTGAGTGGGTGGTGAGTGAGTGGTGAGTGAGTGGGTGGCTGAGTGAGTGAGTGGCTGAGTGAGTGAGTGAGTGGGTGAGTGAGTGAGTGAGTGGTGAGTGAGTGGGTGGCTGAGTGAGTGAGTGGCTGAGTGAGTGAGTGAGTGGCTGAGTGAGTGAGTGAGTGGGTGGTGAGTAAGTGGCTGAGTGAGTGAGTGGCTGAGTGAGTGAGTGAGTGGCTGAGTGAGTGAGTGGCTGAGTGAGTGAGTGGCTGAGTGAGTGAGTGGCTGAGTGAGTGAGTGAGTGGCTGAGTGACTGAGTGAGTGGCCGAGTGAGTGGCTGAGTGAGTGAGTGAATGGCTGAGTGAGTGACTGAGTGAGTGCGTGGCTGGTGAGTGAGTGAGTGACTGAGTGAGTGAATGGCTGAGTGAGTGGCTGAGTGACTGAGTGAGTGGCTGAGTGAGTGACTGAGTGACTGAGTGAGTGAGTGGCTGAGTGGCTGAGTGAGTGGCTGAGTGAGTGGCTGAATGAATGAGTAGCTGAGTGAGTGAGTGGCTGAGTGAGTGAGTGGCTGAGTGAGTGAGTGGCTGAGTGAGTGGCTGAGTGAGTGAGTGGCTGAGTGAGTGGCTGAGTGAGTGACTGAGTGAGTGAGTGAGTGGCTGAGTGAGTGAGTGAGTGGCTGAGTGAGTGGCTGAGTGAGTGAGTGAGTGGCTGAGTGAGTGGCTGAGTGAGTGGCTGAGTGAGTGAGTGGCTGAGTGAGTGAGTGGCTGAGTGAGTGAGTGAGTGACTGAGTGAGTGAGTGGCTGATTGAGTGAATGGCTGAGTGAGTGAATGGCTGAGTGAGTGAATGGCTGAGTGAGTGAGTGGCTGAGTGAGTGAGTGGCTGAGTGAGTGGTTGAGTGAGTGAGTGGCTGAGTGAGTGAGTGGCTGAGTGAGTGAGTGAGTGGCTGAGTGAGTGAGTGGCTGAGTGAGTGAGTGGCTGAGTGAGTGAGTGGCTGAGTGAGTGAGTGGCTGAGTGAGTGACTGACTGAGTGAGTGAGTGAGTGGCTGAGTGAGTGAGTGACTGGCTGAGTGAGTGACTGAGTGAGTGGCTGAGTGAGTGAGTGGTGAGTGAGTGGCTGAGTGAATGGCTGAGTGAGTGGCTGAGTGAGTGAGTGGCTGAGTGAGTGAGTGGCTGAGTGAGTGACTGAGTGAGTGGCTGAGTGAGTGAGTGGCTGAGTCAGTGAGTGACTGAGTGAGTGAGTGAGTGGCTGAGTGAGTGGGTGAGTGGGTGAGTGAGTGAATGGCTGAGTGAGTGAGTGGCTGAGTGACTGAGTGAGTGGCTGAGTGAGTGGCTGTGTGAGTGAATGACTGAGTGAGTGAGTGGCTGAGTGAGTGAGTGGCTGAGTGAGTGAGTGGCTGAGTGAGTGAGTGGCTGAGTGAGTGAGTGGCTGAGTGAGTGACTGAGTGAATGGCTGAGTGAGTGGCTGAGTGAGTGAGTGACTGAGTGAGTGAGTGGCTTAGTGAGTGGCTGAGTGAGTGAGTGGCTGAGTGAGTGAGTGGCTGAGTGAGTGAGTGGCTGAGTGAGTAAGTGAGTGGCTGAGTGAGTGAGTGTCTGAGTGAGTGTTGTGGCTGAGTGAGTAAGTGGCTGAGTGAGTGGCTGAGTGAGTGAGTGGCTGAGTGAGTGAGTGGCTGAGTGAGTGGATGAGTGAGTGAGTGGCTGAGTGAGTGGCTGAGTGAGTGAGTAGTTGAGTGAGTGAATGAGTGGCTGAGTGAGTGAGTGGCTGAGTGAGTTAGTGGCTGAGTGAGTGAGTGACTGAGTGAGTGAATGGCTGAGTGAGTGGCTGAGTGACTGAGTGAGTGGCTGAGTGAGTGAGTGAGTGACTGAGTGACTGAGTGAGTGGCTGAGTGAGTGGCTGAATGAATGAGTAGCTGAGTGAGTGAGTGGCTGAGTGAGTGAGTGGCTGAGTGAGTGAGTGGCTGAGTGAGTGGCTGAGTGAGTGAGTGGCTGAGTGAGTGGCTGAGTGAGTGACTGAGTGAGTGAGTGAGTGGCTGAGTGAGTGAGTGAGTGGCTGAGTGAGTGGCTGAGTGAGTGGCTGAGTGAGTGAGTGGCTGAGTGAGTGGCTGAGTGAGTGAGTGGCTGAGTGAGTGAGTGAGTGACTGAGTGAGTGAGTGGCTGAGTGAGTGACTGACTGAGTGAGTGAGTGGCTGAGTGAGTGAGTGGCTGAGTGAGTGGCTGAGTGAGTGAGTGAGTGGCTGAGTGAGTGAGTGAGTGGCTGAGTGAGTGAGTGGCTGAGTGAGTGAGTGGCTGAGTGAGTGACTGAGTGAGTGAGTGAGTGGCTGAGTGAGTGAGTGACTGGCTGAGTGAGTGACTGAGTGAGTGGCTGAGTGAGTGAGTGGTGAGTGAGTGGCTGAGTGAGTGGCTGAGTGAGTGAGTGGTGAGTGAGTGGCTGAGTGAATGGCTGAGTGAGTGAGTGGCTGAGTGAGTGAGTGGCTGAGTGAGTGAGTGGCTGAGTGAGTGAGTGGCTGAGTGAGTGAGTGACTGAGTGAGTGAGTGAGTGACTGAGTGAGTGAGTGGCTGAGTGAGTGAGTGACTGAGTGAGTGAGTGACTGAGTGAGTGAGTGACTGAGTGAGTGAGTGGCTGAGTGAGTGACTGAGTGAGTGGCTGAGTGAGTGACTGAGTGAGTGACTGACTGAGTGAGTGAGTGACTGAGTGAGTGAGTGGCTGAGTGAGTGAGTGGCTGAGTGAGTGAGTGGCTGAGTGAGTGAGTGGCTGAGTGAGTGAGTGGCTGAGTGAGTGAGTGGCTGAGTGAGTGAGTGACTGAGTGAGTTTGTGAGTCACTCACCGCCCTACCCCCCCCCCAACTCTCCCCCCCCTCTCTCTCTCCACCTCCGCCACCACCCCAGACCCACTACGTCATCTCCCAAGGCCAAATGCCCTCCGACCCCAAGGTGGACAGCAACAACCACCACCACCATCACCATGACAACGACCACCACCACGACCACGTGGGGTCCTCCACGGTGACAACCCCCCCAACCGTCGCCATGGCGACAGTTGGGGGCGTCGCGACGCAGGTCGTCGCCATGGCGACGGTTGGGGGCGTCGCTGCGACGGTTGGGGGCGTCGCCGCGACGGTTGGGGGCGTCGCCGCGGCGGGGGAGGGCCTCGCGACGGTTGGTGGCGTCGCCACGCAGGTCGTCGCCATGGCGACGGGGGGTGGCGTCCCCGCGGCGGTTGGTGGCGTCGGGCCACCAACCGTCGTCGCCATGGCGACGGCGGTTGGTGGCGTCCCCGCGACGGTTGGTGACGTCGCGCCAACTGTCGTCGCCATGGCGACGGCGGTTGGTGGCGTCGAGGCCCCCGGCGCCTCGCCGGGGCTGCACGTGCAGCCGCAGGCGGTGGTGGAGGCGAACAAGTTGGTCATGGACGGTGATGGTGGTGGTGGTGGTGGTGACGGTGGTGGTGGTGGTGATGGTGGTGGTGGTGGTGATGGTGGTGGTGGTGGTGATGGTGGTGGTGGGGGAGAGTGAGTGAGAGTGAGAGAGTGAGTGAAAGAGTGAGTGAGTTAGTGAGAGAGTGAGTGAGTTAGTGAGAGAGTGGGTGAGTGAGTGGGTGAGTGGGTGGGTGAGTGAGTGATAGAGAGTGAGTTGCGTGGTGTGTGGGAGTGAGTAAGTGAGAGTGAGTGAGAGAGTGAGTTAGTTAGTGAGAGTGTGAGAGAGTGGGTGAGTGAGTGGGTGAGTGGGTGGGTGAGTGAGTGATAGAGAGTGAGTTGCGTGGTGTGTGGGAGTGAGTAAGTGAGAGTGAGTTAGTTAGTGAGAGTGTGAGAGAGTGAGTGAGTTAGTGAGAGAGTGAGAGAGTGAGTGAGTTAGTGAGAGAGTGAGAGAGTGAGTGAGTTAGTGAGAGAGTGAGTGAGTTAGTGAGAGTGAGTGAGTTAGTGAGAGAGTGAGAGAGTGAGTGAGTTAGTGAGAGAGTGAGTGAGTTAGTGAGAGAGTGAGAGAGTGAGTGAGTTAGTGAGAGAGTGAGTGAGTTAGTGAGAGAGTGGGTGAGTGAGTGAGTGAGTGGGTGAGTGGGTGAGTGAGTGAGTGAGTTAGTGATAGCGAGTGAGTTGCGTGGTGTGTGGGAGTGAGTAAGTGAGAGTGAGTGAGAGAGTGAGTGAGAGAGTGGGTGGGTGAGTGAGTGGGTGGGTGAGTAAGAGTGTGATTGAGATTGAGTGAGAGTGAGTGAGTAAGAGTGAGTGAGAGTGAGAGAGTGAGTGAAAGAGTGAGTGAGTTAGTGAGAGAGTGAGAGAGAGTGTGAGAGTGAGTGAGTAAGTGAGTAAGAGTGAGAGAGTGAGTGAGAGTGAGAGAGAGTGAGTAAGTGAGAGTGAGTGAGAGTGAGAGAGTGAGTGAAAGAGTGAGTGAGTTAGTGAGAGAGTGAGAGAGAGTGTGAGAGTGTGAGGGTGTGAGAGTGATAGAGAGTGATAGAGAGTGTTAGAGAGTGTGAGAGTGATAGAGAGTGTGAGTGAGTGTAAGAGTGTGGAGAGAGACAGAGTGTAGACTGTGAGAGTGTGAGAGAGTGAGTAAGAGTGTAAGAGAGAGACAGAGTGTGTAAGAGAGAGAGAGTGAGTGTGAGAGTGTGAGAGTGTGTTAGTGAGAGTGTGAGAGTGTGAGAGTGTGTTAGTGAGAGTGTGAGAGTGATAGAGAGTGATAGAGAGTGAGTGAGAGTGTGAGAGTGATAGAGAGTGTGAGTGAGTGTAAGAGTGTGAGAGAGAGACAGAGTGTAAGACTGTGAGAGTGTGAGAGAGTGAGTAAGAGTGTAAGAGAGAGACAGAGTGTGTAAGAGAGAGAGAGAGACAGTGAGTGTGAGAGTGTGAGAGTGTGTTAGTGAGAGTGTGAGAGTGTGTTAGTGAGAGTGTGAGAGTGTGAGAGTGATAGAGAGTGTGAGAGTGTGAGAGTGATAGAGAGTGTGAGTGAGTGTAAGACTGTGAGAGTGTGAGAGAGTGAGTAAGAGTGTAAGAGAGAGACAGAGTGTGTAAGAGAGAGAGAGAGACAGTGAGTGTGAGAGTGTGAGAGTGTGTTAGTGAGAGTGTGAGAGTGTTAGAGAGTGTGAGAGTGTGAGAGTGTGAGAGTGATAGAGAGTGATAGAGAGTGAGTGAGAGTGTGAGAGTGATAGAGAGTGTGAGTGAGTGTAAGAGTGTGAGAGAGAGACAGAGTGTAAGACTGTGAGAGTGTGAGAGAGTGAGTAAGAGTGTAAGAGAGAGACAGAGTGTGTAAGAGAGAGAGAGACAGTGAGTGTGAGAGTGTGAGAGTGTGAGAGTGTGTTAGTGAGAGAGTGAGAGAGAGAGAGAGACAGGGAGTGTGAGAGTGTTAGAGAGTGTGAGAGTGATAGAGAGTGATAGAGAGTGTTAGAGAGTGTGGTGTGAGAGTGTGAGAGTGTGAGTGAGTGTAAGAGTGTAAGAGAGAGACAGAGTGTGTAAGACTGTGAGAGTGTGAGAGAGTGAGTAAGAGTGTAAGAGAGAGACAGAGTGTGTAAGAGAGAGAGAGAGACAGTGAGTGTGAGAGTGTGTTAGTGAGAGTGTGAGAGTGTGAGAGTGTTAGAGAGTGTGAGAGTGATAGAGAGTGAGTGAGAGTGTGAGAGTGATAGAGAGTGTGAGTGAGTGTAAGAGTGTGAGAGAGAGACAGAGTGTAAGACTGTGAGAGTGTGAGAGTGTTAGAGAGTGTGAGAGTGTGAAAGTGAGTGAGAGAGTGATAGAGAGTGAGTGAGAGTGTGAGAGTGATAGAGAGTGTGAGTGAGTGTAAGAGTGTGAGAGAGAGACAGAGTGTAAGACTGTGAGAGTGTGAGAGAGTGAGTAAGAGTGTAAGAGAGAGAGACAGAGTGTGTAAGAGAGAGAGAGAGAGACAGTGAGTGTGAGAGTGTGAGAGTGTGTTAGTGAGAGTGTGAGAGTGTTAGAGAGTGTGAGAGTGTGAGAGTGATAGAGAGTGATAGAGAGTGATAGAGAGTGAGTGAGAGTGATAGAGAGTGTGAGTGAGTGTAAGAGTGTAAGAGTGAGACAGAGTGTAAGACTGTGAGAGTGTGAGAGAGTGAGTAAGAGTGTAAGAGAGAGACAGAGTGTGTAAGAGAGAGAGAGAGAGACAGTGAGTGTGAGAGTGTGAGAGTGTGTTAGTGAGAGTGTTAGAGAGTGTGAGAGTGTGAGAGTGTGAGAGTGATAGAGAGTGATAGAGAGTGTGAGTGAGTGTAAGAGTGTGAGAGAGAGACAGAGTGTAAGACTGTGAGAGTGTGAGAGAGTGAGTAAGAGTGTAAGAGAGAGACAGAGTGTGTAAGAGAGAGAGAGAGAGACAGTGAGTGTGAGAGTGTGAGAGTGTGTTAGTGAGAGTGTGAGAGTGTGTTCGTGAGAGTGTGAGAGTGTGAGAGTGTTAGAGAGTGTGAGAGTGTGAGAGTGATAGAGAGTGATAGAGAGTGAGTGAGAGTGTAAGAGAGAGACAGAGAGTGAGTAAGAGTGTAAGAGAGAGACAGTGTAAGAGAGAGTCAGAGAGTGAGTGAGAGTGATAGTGTGATAGAGAGTGAGTTAGTGAGAGAGTGTGATAGAGAGTGAGTTAGTAAGAGTGTTAGAGAATGAGTAAGAGTGTTATAGAGAGTGAGTTAGTGAGAGAGTGTAAGAGTGTGATAGAGAGTGAGTTAGTAAGAGTGTTAGAGAATGAGTAAGAGTGTTATAGAGAGTGAGTTAGTGAGAGAGTGTAAGAGTGTGATAGAGAGTGAGTTAGTAAGAGTGTTAGAGAATGAGTAAGAGTGTTATAGAGAGTGAGTTAGTGAGAGAGTGTAAGAGTGTGATAGAGAGTGAGTTAGTAAGAGTGTTAGAGAATGAGTAAGAGTGTTATAGAGAGTGAGTTAGTGAGAGAGTGTAAGAGTGTGATAGAGAGTGAGTTAGTAAGAGTGTTAGAGAATGAGTAAGAGTGTTATAGAGAGTGAGTTAGTGAGAGAGTGTAAGGGTGTGATAGAGAGTGAGTTAGTAAGAGTGTTAGAGTGTAAGAGTGTGATAGAGAGTGAGTTAGTGAGAGAGTGTAAGAGAGAGAGAGAGAGAGTGTGAGAGTGAGTGAGTGTAAGAGTGTGATAGAGAGTGAGTTAGTAAGAGTGTTAGTGAGTTAGTAAGAGTGTAATAGAGAGTGTGAGAGAGAGTGAGTAAGAGAGAGACAGAGTGTAATAGAGAGTTAGTAAGAGTGTAATAGAGAGTTAGTAAGAGTGTAATAGAGAGTTAGTAAGAGTGTAATAGAGAGTTAGTAAGAGTGTAATAGAGAGTTAGTAAGAGTGTAATAGAGAGTTAGTAAGAGTGTAATAGAGAGTTAGTAAGAGTGTAATAGAGAGTTAGTGAGAGTGTAATAGAGAGTTAGTAAGAGTGTAATAGAGAGTTAGTAAGAGTGTAATAGATAGTTAGTAAGAGTGTAATAGAGAGTTAGTAAGAGTGTAATAGAGAGTTAGTAAGAGTGTAATAGAGAGTTAGTAAGAGTGTAATAGAGAGTTAGTAAGAGTGTAATAGAGAGTTAGTAAGAGTGTAATAG
Organism: Petromyzon marinus; assembly: GCF_048934315.1. NCBI lineage: Eukaryota > Metazoa > Chordata > Hyperoartia > Petromyzontiformes > Petromyzontidae > Petromyzon > Petromyzon marinus. The sequence goes on from NW_027423218.1 coordinate 104,206, forward strand.
AGAGTTAGTAAGAGTGTAATAGAGAGTTAGTAAGAGTGTAATAGAGAGTAAGTAAGAGTGTAATAGAGAGTTAGTAAGAGTGTAATAGAGAGTTAGTAAGAGTGTAATAGAGAGTTAGTAAGAGTGTAATAGAGAGTTAGTAAGAGTGTAATAGAGAGTTAGTAAGAGTGTAATAGAGAGTTAGTAAGAGTGTAATAGAGAGTTAGTAAGAGTGTAATAGAGAGTTAGTGAGAGTGTAATAGAGAGTTAGTGAGAGTGTAATAGAGAGTTAGTAAGAGTGTAATAGAGAGTTAGTAAGAGTGTAATAGATAGTTAGTAAGAGTGTAATAGAGAGTTAGTAAGAGTGTAATAGAGAGTTAGTAAGAGTGTAATAGAGAGTTAGTAAGAGTGTAATAGAGAGTTAGTAAGAGTGTAATAGAGAGTTAGTAAGAGTGTAATAGAGAGTTAGTAAGAGTGTAATAGAGAGTAAGTAAGAGTGTAATAGAGAGTTAGTAAGAGTGTAATAGAGAGTTAGTAAGAGTGTAATAGAGAGTTAGTAAGAGTGTAATAGAGAGTTAGTAAGAGTGTAATAGAGAGTTAGTAAGAGTGTAATAGAGAGTTAGTAAGAGTGTAATAGAGAGTTAGTAAGAGTGTAATAGAGAGTTAGTAAGAGTGTAATAGAGAGTTAGTAAGAGTGTAATAGAGAGTTAGTAAGAGTGTAATAGAGAGTAAGTAAGAGTGTAATAGAGAGTTAGTAAGAGTGTAATAGAGAGTTAGTAAGAGTGTAATAGTGAGTTAGTAAGAGTGTAAGAGAGAGTTAGTAAGAGTGTAATAGAGAGTTAGTAAGAGTGTAATAGAGAGTTAGTAAGAGTGTAATAGAGAGTTAGTAAGAGTGTGATAGAGAGTTAGTAAGAGTGTAATAGAGAGTTAGTAAGAGTGTAATAGAGAGTTAGTAAGAGTGTAATAGAGAGTTAGTAAGAGTGTAATAGAGAGTAAGTAAGAGTGTAATAGAGAGTTAGTAAGAGTGTAATAGAGAGTAAGTAAGAGTGTAATAGAGAGTTAGTAAGAGTGTAATAGAGAGTTAGTAAGAGTGTAATAGAGAGTTAGTAAGAGTGTAATAGATAGAGAGTTAGTAAGAGTGTAATAGAGAGTTAGTAAGAGTGTAATAGAGAGTTAGTAAGAGTGTAATAGAGAGTTAGTAAGAGTGTAATAGAGAGTTAGTAAGAGTGTAATAGAGAGTTAGTAAGAGTGTAATAGAGAGTTAGTAAGAGTGTAATAGAGAGTTAGTAAGAGTGTAATAGAGAGTTAGTAAGAGTGTAATAGAGAGTTAGTAAGAGTGTAATAGAGAGTTAGTAAGAGTGTAATAGAGAGTAAGTAAGAGTGTAATAGAGAGTTAGTAAGAGTGTAATAGAGAGTTAGTAAGAGTGTGATAGAGAGTTAGTAAGAGTGTAATAGTGAGTTAGTAAGAGTGTAAAAGAGAGTTAGTAAAAGTGTGATAGTTAGTAAGAGTGTAAAAGAGTGTAATAGTGAGTAAGAGTGTAATAGTGAGTAAGAGTGTGATAGAGAGTTAGTAAGAGTGTAAGAGTGTGATAGTGAGTTAGTAAGAGTGTAAAAGAGTGTAATAGAGAGTTAGTAAGAGTGTAAGAGTGTGATAGTGAGTTAGTAAGAGTGTAAAAGAGTGTAATAGAGAGTTAGTAAGAGTGTAAGAGTGTGATAGTGAGTTAGTAAGAGTGTAAAAGAGTGTAATAGTGAGTTAGTAAGAGTGTAATAGTGAGTAAGAGTGTAATAGAGAGAGCCGTGCTGCTTTCGACCAATCCGGTGGATGCGTTGATGCGACTGGTCGCAGGTACGTCCGCACGTGACCAATCACGCGCAACCGATAGCACGGGGCGGGGGGCGTGGGCGGGGCGTGGGCGGGGCGTGCGTTGGGGGGGCGGGGCGTGCGTTGGGGGGGCGGGGCGTGCGTGGGGGGCGGGGCGTGGGCGGGGCGCATGCACCTAAGGGAACGCGTCAATTTTACAAGATTGTTAAGGGTGCCTCGTGGATGTGAATATTTTATTAGAGGTTTAGGACATCGTGTGTGCGCGTGCGTCTTTTCTGTTGAGCCGTCTCGCGAGGGGCCGCGTCCATTTGACCACTCTGCCCATCGTTTCCCACGCGCGCCACTCCACCACCACGCGTTGCCGGAAGGGGCCGCGGCGATTTGACGGTAGATTAACTAGTGCCGACTGGACGTTCATCATGACACAAGGGGCCGCGTCGATTTGACGGTAGATTAACTCGTAGACGCTGTAGGTTTAACATCACACGAGGGACCGCGGCGATTTGACGGTAGATTAAGGCGTACCGACTGGACGTTAATCATTACACAAGGGACCGCGTCGATCTGACGGTAGATTAACTCAGCGACTGGACGTTCATCATGACACAAGGGACCGCGGCGATTTGACCACTTTGCCCATCGTTCCCGCGCGCCACGCGTTGCCGGAAGGGACCGCGGCAATTTGACGGTAGATTAACTCGTGCCGACTGGACGTTCATCATGACACAAGGGGCCGCGTCGATTTGACGGCAGATTAACTCGTAGACGCTGTAGGTTTAACATCACACGAGGGACCGCGGCGATTTGACGGTAGATTGACTCATACAGACTGGACATTAATCGTTATACAAGGGACCGCGTCGATTTGACGGTAGATTAACTCGTGCCGACTGGACGTTCATCGTCGCACAAGGGACCGCGTCGATTTGACGGTAGAGTAACCCGCACCGACAACATTACACAAGGGGACCGTGGCGATTTGATGGTAGATTAACTCGGCGACTGAACATTACGCAAGGGACCGCGTCGATTTGACGGTAGAGTAGCTCGTAGACGCTGTAGGGTTAACATCACGCGAGGGGCCGTGGCGATTTGACGGTAGATTAACTCGTACCGACAACATTACACAAGGGACCGTGGCGATTTGACGGTAGATTAACGCATATAAACTGGAGGTGTAACATTATGTAACGTAACTAAAAAGTGAATTTCGTTATTAAACATTGTTACAATGAAACATCGCAATTTGGGTCATTTTGTGCATCATCAACATCATTACCATCAAAATCACCATCATTAACATCATCAACATCATTATTACCATCAAAATCACCAGCATTAACATCATCAACATCATTACCATCAAAATCACCATCATTAACATCATTATCATCAAAATCACCATCATTAACATCATCACCATCATCAAAATCACCATCATTAACATCATTATCAACATCAAAATCACCATCATTAACATCATCAACATCAAAATCACCATCATTAACATCAACATCATTAACATCATTAACATCAACATCATTACCATATTCTTGGTTCTTTCTGGTAAAGTCACCACCGCCACGTAGAAGGGAAACAATAAAATAATAAAAATATAAAACAATAAAATTCTCACGACGTTTCGACTGCAACACAAAGCAGCAATCATCATCAGGTGGTGAAACCCACAGCAAGAACAATTTGAAAAAAGTGGCGGGTGTTTTTTTAACGTTAGCACCACGGAGAGCGATTTGGCATTTTGTTCAGATGGACGAGTCCATCTATGGACGAGTCCATCTATGTTCGGAAAAGAGGAGGGGGGAGACGAAAAATAATGGATGCGGCCTGAAAGCCACCGTAAGCGTGATCAATTAAGGCCCGAAATGGTTTATCGAATCCTTCCAATGATTGCTAAGCCCAGAATCCATGTTCTCGGTTGAAATTGTCTCCGCGTTTGTACGCGTGGATAGCCTCGTGAACGAATCTCTCACGGTAACCGTAAGCGTGAATAATCAATTAAGGCCCGAAATGGTTTATCGAATCCTTCCAATGATTGCTAAGCCCAGAATCCATCTTCTCGGTTGAAATTGTCTCCGCGTTTGTACACGTGGATAGCCTCGTGAACGAATCTCTCACGGTAACCGTAAGCGTGAACAATCAATTAAGGCCCCGAAATGGTTTATCGAATCCTTCCAATGATTGCTAAGCCCAGAATCCATCTTCTCGGTTGAAATTGTCTCCGCGTTTGTACGCGTGGATAGCCCCGTGAACGAATCTCTCACGGTAGCCGGATGTCTTGCAGGGAACCTCTGTCACCACCAACTCGCAAAAGCCGTCCATCCGGCTCACCATGGAAGTGGAAGCTCACACAATTCTCCCATTTCTGGAAATATTTCTGCTCGGCCACGGAGTGTCCGGGCCACGCCCCCGGCCACGCCCACATTTGAGAACTCTCGGGAAGGTGGGCGTGGCCACGGAGTGTTCGGGCCACGCCCCCGGCCACGCCCACCTTCAAGAACAGTCGGGAAGGTGGGAGTGGCCACGGAGTGTCTGGGCCACGCTCACGGCCACGCCCACCTTCGAGAACACTCGGGAAGGTGGGCGTGGCCTCGGAGTGTCCGGGTCACGCCCACATTTGAGAACTCTCGGGAAGGTGGGCGTGGCCTCGGAGTGTCCGGGTCACGCCCACATTTGAGAACTCTCGGGAAGGTGGGCGTGGCCACGGAGTGTCCGGGCCACGCCCCCGGTCACGCCCACCTTCGAGAACACTCGGGAAGGTGGGCGTGGCCTCGGAGTGTCCGGGTCACGCCCACCTTCGAGATCACTCGGGAAGGGGGGCGTGGCCACTCACTGCCTACACTCCACACCCCAGGGGTAGGGTACTGGGGGAGGTCCCTATCACACCCACAGGCTACTCTAGCCTGGTGCCAATCTCCCCCCTAGCCTGGTGCTAATTTCCCACTACCCTGTGTCACATCGCTCCCCCAGGTGAAGGGTACTGGGGGATGTCTCTATCACACCCACAGACTACTCTAGACCGGTGCCAATAACCCAGTACCCTGTGTCACATCGCTCCCTCAGGGGTAGGGTACTGGGGGAGGTCTCTAGCACACCCACAGACTACTCTAGCCTGGTGCCAATAACCCCCTAGCCTGGGGTCCCATTGCTCCCTCAGGGGTAGGGTACTGGGGAGGTCCCTAGCACACCCACAGACTACTCTAGCCTGGTGCCAATAACCCCCCTAGCCTGGTGCCAATAACCCCCCTAGCCTGGGGTCCCATCGCTCCCACAGGGGGTAGGGGACGGGGGAGGTCTCTATCACACCCACAGACTACTCTAGCCTGGTGCCAATAACCCCTCTAGCCTGGTGCCAATAACCCCCCTAGCCTGGTGCCGATCTCCCCCTACCCTGTGTCCCATCGCTCCCTCAGGGGTAGGGTACTGGGGAGGTCCCTAGCACACCCACAGACTACTCTAGACCGGTGCCAATAACCCAGTACCCTGTGTCACATCGCTACCCCAGGGGTAGGGGACGGGGGAGGTCTCTAGCACACCCACAGACTACTCTAGCCTGGTGCCAATCTCCTCCCTAACCTGGTGCCGATCTCCCCCTAGCCTGGGGTCACATCGCTCCCCCAGGGGTAGGGTACTGGGGAGGTCTCTAGCACACCCACAGACTACTCTAGCCTGGTGCCAATAACCCCCCTAGCCTGGTGCCAATAACCCCCCTAGCCTGGTGCCAATAACCCCCTAGCCTGGGGTCCCATCGCTCCCCCCCCAGGGGTAGGGGTACTGGGGAGGTCCCTAGCACACCAACAGACTACTCTAGCCTGGTGCCAATAACCCCCCTAGCCTGGGGTCCCATCGCTCCCTCAGGGGTAGGGTACTGGGGAGGTCTCTAGCACACCCACAGGCTACTCTAGCCTGGTGCCAATCTCCCCCTACCCTGTGTCACATCGCTACCCAGGGGTAGGGTACTGAGGAGGTCCCTAGCACACCCACAGACTACTCTAGCCTGATGCCAATAACCCCCCTAGCCTGGTGCCGATCTCCCCCTACCCTGTGTCCCATCGCTCCCTCAGGGGTAGGGTACTGGGGAGGTCCCTAGCACACCCACAGACTACTCTAGCCTGGTGCCAATAACCCAGTACCCTGTGTCACATCGCTACCCCAGGGGTAGGGGACGGGGGAGGTCTCTAGCACACCCACAGACTACTCTAGCCTGGTGCTAATTTCCCCCCTAGCCTGATGCCAATAACCCCCCTACCCTGGGTCACATCGCTACCCAGGGGTAGGGTACTGGGGAGGTCCCTAGCACACCCACAGACTACTCTAGCCTGGTGCCAATAACCCAGTACCCTGTGTCACATCGCTACCCCAGGGGTAGGGGACAGGGGAGGTCTCTAGCACACCAACAGACTACTCTAGCCCGGTGCCAATAACCCCCCTAGCCTGGTGCCAATAACCCCCCTAGCCTGGGGTCCCATCGCTCCCCCCCCAGGTGAAGGGTACTGGGGAGGTCCCTAGCACACCCACAGACTACCCTGGTGCCAATAACCCCCCTAGCCTGGTGCCAATAACCCCCTAGCCTGGGGTCCCATCGCTCCCACAGGGGGTAGGCTACTGGGGGAGGTCCCTAGCACACCCACAGGCTACTCTAGCCTGATGCCAATAACCCCCCTAGCCTGGTGCCAATCTTCCCCCTAGCCTGGGGTCCCATCGCTCCCTCAGGGGTAGGGGTACTGGGGGAGGTCTCTAGCACACCAACAGACTACTCTACCCTGGTGCCAATAACCCCCCTAGCCTGGGGTCCCATCGCTCCCTCAGGGGTAGGGGTACTGGGGGAGGTCCCTAGCACACCCACAGACTACTCTAGCCTGGTGCCAATAACCCCCCTAGCCTGGGGTCCCATCGCTCCCCCCCAGGTGAAGGGTACTGGGGAGGTCCCTAGCACACCCACAGACTACTCTAGCCTGGTGCCAATAACCCCCCTAGCCTGGGGTCCCATCGCTCCCCCCCAGGTGAAGGGTACTGGGGAGGTCCCTAGCACACCCACAGACTACTCTAGCCTGGTGCCAATAACCCAGTACCCTGTGTCACATCGCTACCCCAGGGGTAGGGGACGGGGGAGGTCTCTAGCACACCCACAGACTACTCTAGCCTGGTGCTAATTTCCCCCCTAGCCTGATGCCAATAACCCCCCTACCCTGGGTCACATCGCTACCCAGGGGTAGGGTACTGGGGAGGTCCCTAGCACACCCACAGACTACTCCAGCCTGGTGCCAATAACCCCCCTAGCCTGGTGCCAATAACCCCCTAGCCTGGGGTCCCATCGCTCCCTCAGGGGTAGGGGTACTGGGGGAGGTCTCTAGCACACCCACAGACTACTCTAGACCGGTGCCAATAACCCAGTACCCTGTGTCACATCGCTACCCCAGGGGTAGGGGACGGGGGAGGTCCCTAGCACACCCACAGACTACTCTAGCCTGGTGCCAATCTCCCCCTACCCTGTGTCACATCGCTACCCAGGGGTAGGGTACTGTGGGAGGTCCCTAGCACACCCACAGACTACTCTAGCCTGATGCCAATAACCCCCCTAGCCTGGTGCCAATCTCCCCCTAGCCTGGGGTCCCATCGCTCCCCCAGGGGTAGGGTACTGTGGGAGGTCCCTAGCACACCCACAGGCTACTCTAGCCTGGTGCCAATAACCCCCCTAGCCTGGGGTCCCATCGCTCCCACAGGGGGTAGGCTACTGGGGGAGGTCCCTAGCACACCCACAGGCTACTCTAGCCTGGTGCCAATAACCCCCCTAGCCTGGGGTCCCATCGCTCCCTCAGGGGTAGGGGTACTGGGGGAGGTCCCTAGCACACCCACAGACTACTCTAGCCTGGTGCCAATCTCCCCCTACCCTGTGTCACATCGCTACCCAGGGGTAGGGTACTGTGGGAGGTCCCTAGCACACCCACAGACTACTCTAGCCTGATGCCAATAACCCCCCTAGCCTGGTGCCAATCTCCCCCTAGCCTGGGGTCCCATCGCTCCCCCAGGGGTAGGGTACTGTGGGAGGTCCCTAGCACACCCACAGGCTACTCTAGCCTGGTGCCAATAACCCCCTAGCCTGGGGTCCCATCGCTCCCAACTTCACACATTCCTGGCTCCCCGGAACGACCTCTAAGACCGTCTTTGGTTCTTTCGGTGAAGTCACAACCACCACCACCACCACCACCCACGTAGAATGAGAATAGAATAAATAAAATTGATAAAATAAAATAACACAATCATATTCTCACGAGACGTTTTCGGCCACAACACAAGCGGCCTTCATCAGGTGAAGGGACGAGACTGTCTGGTAGGACAGCGCTGGAGTGAAAGAAGCCACGCTCAGATCACGGCCTTTAAGCTGTGTTTGTCAAGGCGCTTTGGTGGATGAGTGAGTGGGTGGGTGAGTGGGTTGGTGGGTGAATGGGTGGGTGGGTGAGTGGGTGGGTGAGTGGCTGGGTGAGTGGGTGGCTGGGTGGGTGGGTGGGTGAGTGCGTGGGTGGGTGGGCGAGTGCGTGGGTGGGTGAGTGGGTGGGTGGGTGAGAGATCCACAGAGACCCAGAGAGACTGACGTCTTGAATAACTGGGTACACGTTGATGAAGTACATTGTGAAAAGGGTACATCGTATTGAATTATTGGGTACACTTTGAAAAAGTGCATCGTGTTGAACACTGTAAAAAAATTAAAGTGCATTGTATTAAATTACTGTGTACACTTTGATGAAGTACATTGTATTGATTTATTGGGTACACTTTGATGAAGTACATTGTATTGATTTATTGGGTACACTTTGATGAAGTACATTGTATTGATTTATTGGGTACACTTTGATGAAGTACATTGTATTGATTTATTGGGTACACTTTGATGAAGTACATTGTATTGATTTATTGGGTACACTTTGATGAAGTACATTGTATTGATTTATTGGGTACACTTTGGAAAGTTGTATCGTCTTTACGTACAAGCTGCCAGGGTACCCTTTGAAAGAGTGAATCGCATTGAAATACAATGCTGTGCTCTTATTGGGTAACCCATCATCACCATCGCCACCATCACCACCACCATCACCACCACCTCCACCACCACCATCACCACCATCACCACCACCATCACCACCACCATCACCACCACCTCCACCATCACCACCATCACCACCACCACCATCGCCACCACCACCATCACCACAATTATCACCATCACCACCACCACCATCACCACCATCACCACCACCATCGCCACCATCACCACCATCATCACCATCGCCACCATCATCACCATCGCCACCACCACCACCCACGTAGAATGAGAATAAAATAATAAATTGATAAAAATAAAATAACACAACAATCAAATTCTCACGAGACGTTTTCGGCCACAACAACACAAGCGGCCTTCATCAGGTGAAGGGACGAGACTGTCTGGTAGGACAGCGCTGGAGTGAAAGAAGCCACGCTTAGATCACGTCTCGTGAGAATTTGATTGTCTTATTTTGCTTTATCAATTTATTATTTTATTCTCATTCTACGCGGTGGTGGTGGTGGTGACTTCACCGAAAGAACCAAAGAAGACGAATCCTCGCAGTCACGAAAGATTTAAATCGAGATTTGACCTCTTAACACGTCCACGGATCCCGACCTAAATATATCCCAGGGGGGACGTGATGTCACCGTCCCGCCCCCTGTCCATGACGTCACCAAACGTGACGTCATCGTACCGGAGGGTCTAGCGTGACGTGACGTCGTTAACTACTACTACTGCTGCTCTACATGTGGATGAGTGGGTGGGTGAGTGGGTTTGCTGGTGAGTGGTTGGGTGGGTGGGTGAGTGGGTGGGTGAGTGGGTGGGTGAGTGAGTTGGTGGGTGAGTGGGTGAGTGGGTTTGCGGGTGAGTGGTTGGGTGGGTGAGTGGGTGGGTGGGTGGGTGAGTGGGTGGGTGAGTGGGTTTGCGGGTGAGTGAGTGGGTGGGTGGGTGAGTGGGTGAGTGGGTGGGTGAGTGAGTTGGTGGGTGGGTGGGTGAGTGGGTTTGCGGGTGAGTGGTTGGGTGGGTGAGTGGGTGGGTGGGTGGGTGAGTGGGTGGGTGAGTGGGTTTGCGGGTGAGTGGTTGGGTGGGTGGGTGAGTGAGTGGGTTAATGAGGAGTGGGTGGGTGATTGGGTGAATGGGTGAGTGGGTTGGTGGGTGGGTGAGTGAGTTGGTTGGTGAGTGGGTGGGTGGGTGGGTGAGTGAGTGGGTGGGTGAGTGAGTGGGTGGGTGAGTGGGTTAATGAGGAGTGGGTGGGTGATTGGGTGAATGGGTGAGTGGGTTGGTGGGTGGGTGAGTGAGTTGGTTGGTGAGTGGGTGGGTGGGTGGGTGAGTGAGTGGGTGGGTGAGTGAGTGGGTGGGTGAGTGGGTTAATGAGGAGTGGGTGGGTGATTGGGTGAATGGGTGAGTGGGTTGGTAGGTGAGTGGGTTGGTGGGTGGGTGAATGAGTGGGTGGGTAAGTGAGTGGGTGGGTGAGTGAGTGGGTGGGTGAGTGGGAGAGTGAGTGGGCGGGTGGGTGAGTGGGTGAGTGAGTGGGTGGGTGAGTGGGTTAATGAGGAGTGGGTGGGTGATTGGGTGAATGGGTGAGTGGGTTGGTAGGTGAGTGGGTTGGTGGGTGGGTGAGTGAGTGGGTGGGTAAGTGAGTGAGTGGGTGGGTGAGTGGGTGAGTGAGTGGGTGAGTGGGCGGGTGGGTGAGTGGGTGAGTGAGTGGGTGGGTGGGTGAGCGGGTTGGTGAGTGAGTGGGTGGGTGAGGGAGTGGGTTGGTGAGTGGGTGGGTGAGTGAGTAGATGAGTGGGTGGGTGAGTGAGTGGGTGGGTGAGTAGGTTAATGAGTGGGTGGGTGATTGGGTGAGTGGGTTGGTGGGTGAGTGGTTGGGTGGGTGAGTGGGTGGGTGGGTGGGTGGGTGAGTGGGTTTGCGGGTGGGTGAGTGAGTGGGTGGGTGAGTGGGTGGGTGAGTGGGTTAATGAGGAGTGGGTGGGTGATTGGGTGAATGGGTTGGTGGGTGGGTGAGTGAGTTGGTTGGTGAGTGGGTGGGTGGGTGGGTGAGTGAGTGGGTGGGTGAGTGGGTTAATGAGGAGTGGGTGGGTGATTGGGTGAATGGGTGAGTGGGTTGGTAGGTGAGTGGGTTGGTGGGTGGGTGAATGAGTGGGTGGGTAAGTGAGTGGGTGGGTGAGTGAGTGGGTGGGTGAGTGGGAGAGTGAGTGGGCGGGTGGGTGAGTGGGTGAGTGAGTGGGTGGGTGAGTGGGTTAATGAGGAGTGGGTGGGTGATTGGGTGAATGGGTGAGTGGGTTGGTAGGTGAGTGGGTTGGTGGGTGGGTGAGTGAGTGGGTGGGTAAGTGAGTGAGTGGGTGGGTGAGTGGGTGAGTGAGTGGGTGAGTGGGCGGGTGGGTGAGTGGGTGAGTGAGTGGGTGGGTGGGTGAGCGGGTTGGTGAGTGAGTGGGTGGGTGAGTGGGTGGGTGAGTGAGTAGATGAGTGGGTGGGTGAGTGAGTGGGTGGGTGAGTAGGTTAATGAGTGGGTGGGTGATTGGGTGAGTGGGTTGGTGGGTGAGTGGGTGGGTGAGTGAGTGGGTTGGTGGGTGAGTGGGTGAGCGAGTGGGTTGGTGGGTGAGTGGGTGAGTGAGTGAGTAGCTGGCTGGGTGTGTGAGTGGGTGAGTGAGTGAGTGGGTGAGTGAGTGGGTGGGTGAGTGGGTGAGTGGGTGGGTGAGTGCGTGGGTGGGTGGGTGGGCGAGTGCGTGGGTGGGTGAGTGGGTGGGTGGGTGAGAGATCCACAGAGACCCAGAGAGACTGACGTCTTGAATTACTGGGTACACGTTGATGAAGTACATTGTGAAAAGGGTACATCGTATTGAATTATTGGGTACACTTTGAAAAAGTGCATCGTGTTGAAACGCTGTAAAAAATTAAAAGTGCATTGTATTAAATTACTGTGTACACTTTGATGAAGTACATTGTATTGATTTATTGGGTACACTTTGATGAAGTACATTGTATTGATTTATTGGGTACACTTTGGAAAGTTGTATCGTCTTTACGTACAAGCTGCCAGGGTACCCTTTGAAAGAGTGAATCGCATTGAAATACAATGCTGTGCGCTTATTGGGTAACCCATCATCACCATCGCCACCATCACCACCACCATCACCACCACCATCACCACTACCATCACCACCATCACCACCACCATCACCACCACCTCCACCATCACCACCATCACCACCACCACCATCGCCACCACCACCATCACCACAATTATCACCATCACCACCACCACCATCACCACCACCATCACCACCATCGCCACCATCACCACCATCACCACCACCACCATCGCCACCACCACCATCACCACAATTATCACCATCACCACCACCACCATCACCACCACCATCACCACCATCGCCACCATCACCACCATCATCACCATCGCCACCACCACCACCCACGTAGAATGAGAATAAAATAATAAATTGATAAAAATAAAATAACACAACAATCAAATTCTCACGAGACGTTTTCGGCCACAACACAAGCGGCCTTCATCAGGTGAAGGGACGAGACTGTCTGGTAGGACAGCGCTGGAGTGAAAGAAGCCACGCTCAGATCACGTCTCGTGAGAATTTGATTGTCTTATTTTGCTTTATCAATTTATTATTTGTATTCCCATTCTACGCGGTGGTGGTGGTGGTGGTGGTGACTTCACCGAAAGAACCAAAGAAGACGAATCCTCGCAGTCACGAAAGATTTAAATCGAGAATTTGACCTCTTAACACGTCCACGGATCCCGACCTAAATATATCCCAGGGGGGACGTGATGTCACCGTCCCGCCCCCTGTCCATGACGTCACCAAACGTGACGTCATCGTACCGGAGGGTCTAGCGTGACATGACGTCGTTAACTACTACTACTGCTGCTCTACATGTGGATGAGTGGGTGGGTGAGTGGGTTTGCGGGTGAGTGGTTGGGTGGGTGAGTGGGTGGGTGGGTGAGTGAGTGGGTGAGTGAGTGGGTGGGTGAGTGGGTGGGTGAGTGGGTTAATGAGGAGTGGGTGGGTGATTGGGTGAATGGGTGAGTGGGTTGGTGGGTGGGTGAGTGAGTGGGTGGGTAAGTGAGTGAGTGGGTGGGTGAGTGAGTGGGTGGGTGAGTGGGTTAATGAGGAGTGGGTGGGTGATTGGGTGAATGGGAGAGTGGGTTGGTAGGTGAGTGGGTTGGTGGGTTAGTGTGTGGGTGGGTGAGTGGGTGGGTGGGTGAGTGAGTGGGTGTGTGAGTGAGTGGGTGAGTGAGTGGGTTGGTAGGTGAGTGGGTGGGTGAGTTGGTGGGTGGGTGGGTGAGTGTGTGGGTGGCTGAGTGGGTGGGTGGGTGAGTGAGTGGGTGAGTGGGCGGGTGGTTGAGTGGGTGAGTGGGTGGGTGGGTGGGTTAATGAGGAGTGGGTGGGTGATTGGGTGAATGGGTGAGTGGGTTGGTAGGTGAGTGGGTTGGTGGGTGGGTCAGTGGGTGAGTGGGTGGGTGAGTGGGTTAATGAGGAGTGGGTGGGTGAATGGGTGAGTGGGTGGGTGAGTGGGTTTGGTGGGTGGGTGAGTGGGTGGGTGGGTGGGTGAGTGGTTGGGTGGGTGGGTGAGTGGTTGGGTGGGTGGGTGAGTGGTTGGGTGGGTGTCTGTGTCTGTGTGTGTGCGCGTAGCTTAGTTAGCGGCTCGTACGCTCCGCGCTTGCGATGCGCTACCCTGTGCAACAGGCGGGGGTGGTGGCTGTGAGCGCGCTCCCAAAGTAAATCTCCGGCGCGCGTTTCCCTGCCTCCCGCTCTCCGCCCAGCGCGTGCCGACAATAACAACCACGGCGCCCTTACCCTCGCTGTGAGGGAATGAGTCGACGACCCTGCCTATGCTGGGGGTAAGGTATCACGTCTCACGGGCGTCTCGGATGGCCGACTCTCCTGCTCCCGGGACCGCGATGATCTTGAACCAGAAGAAGAAGAAGAACGATCCCCCGATAACCCCGATCTCCCCTCCTCCTTTTTATCCTACCTACAATAAAAGGGATTTTTTTTTGCTCTTTCCGACCCCCCCCCCCCTTGGGTGGGTGGGTGGGTGAGTGAATGGGTGCATGAGTGGATGGGTGAGTGAGTGGGTGGGTGAGTGGGTTAATGAGGAGTGGGTGGGTGAGTAAGTGAGTGGGTTGGTGAGTGGGTGGGTGAGTGATTAGGTGAGTGGGTGGGTGAGTGAGTGGGTGGGTGAGTGAGTGGGTGGGTGAGTGAGTGGGTGGGTGAGTGGGTTAATGAGGAGTGGGTGGGTGATTGGGTGAGTGGGTGGGTGAGTGGGTTAGTGGGTGGGTTGGTGGGTGAGTGGGCGGGTGAGTGGGTTGGTGGATGAGTGAGTGGGTGGGTGAGTGGGTTAGTGGGTGGGTTGGTGGGTGAGTGGGCGGGTGAGTGGGTTGGTGGATGAGTGAGTGGGTGGGTGAGTGGGTGGGTGAGTGGGTGGCTGGATGGATGGGTGGGTGAGTGCGTGGGTGGGTGGGCGAGTGCGTGGGTGGGTGAGTGGGTGGGTGAGAGATCCACAGAGACCCAGAGAGACTGACGTCTTGAATAACTGGGTACACTGTGAAAAGTACATTGTGAAAACGGTACATCGTATTGAATTATTGGGTACACTTTGAAAAAGTGCATCGTGTTGAAATGGTGTAAAAAATGTAAAGTGCATTGTATTAAATTACTGTGTACACTTTGATGAAGTACATTGTATTGATTTATTGGGTACACTTTGATGAAGTACATTGTATTGATTTATTGGGTACACTTTGGAAAGTTGTATCGTCTTTACGTACAAGCTGCCAGGGTACACTTTGAAAGAGTGAATTATTTGGGTACCCTTTGAAAAAGTGAATCGCATTGAAATACAATGCTGTGCGCTTATTGGGTAACCCATCATCACCGTCGCCACCATCACCACCACCTCCACCATCACCACCACCACTACCATCACCACCACCACCTCCACCATCACCACCACCATCACCACCACCATCACCACCACCATCACCACCACCACCACCATCACCATCACCACCACCATCGCCACCATCATCACCATCGCCACCATCACCACAATTATCACCACCATCACCACCACCACCATCACCACCACCACCATCACCACCATCACCACCACCATCACCACCACCATCGCCACCATCACCACCATCACCACCTCCACCATCACCACCACCATCACCACCATCACCATCACCACCATCACCACCACCTCCACCATCACCACCACCATCACCACCACCATCGCCACCATCGCCACCACCACCATCACCACCATCACCACCACCACCATCACCACCACCATCACCACCATCACCACCATCACCATCGCCACCACCACCATCACCACAATTATCACCACCACCACCATCACCGCCACCATCGCCACCATCACCACCATCGCCACCACCATCACCACCATCACCACCACCACAATTATCACCACCATCACCACCATCACCACCACCACAATCACCACCACCACCACAATCACCAGCACAATCATCACCATCACCACCATCATCACCATCATCACCACCACCACCATCACCACCACAATCACCACCATCATCACCACCACCATCACCACCACGACCTCCATCACCACCATCATCACCACCATCACCGCCACCATCACCACCTCCACCATCACCACTACCATCACCACCACCATCATCACCACCACCATCACCACCACCATCACCACCACAATCACCACCATCATCACCACCACCATCACCACCACGACCTCCATCACCACCATCACCACCACCATCATCACCACCACCATCACCATCACCACCACCATCACCACCACCATCACCACCATCACCACCACAATCACCACCATCATCACCACCATCACCACCACCATCACCACCATCACCACCACAATCACCACCATCATCACCACCACCATCACCACCATCACCACCACAATCACCACCATCATCACCACCACCACCTCCACCATCACCATCAACACCACCATCATCACCACCACCATCACCACCACGACCTCCTGTACACCAGGCGAAGGAGTCAACATTTCCCGCCTCTGCTCCGCCCATCAATCACTGGACCACGCCCATCAATCACTGGACCACGCCCACACCGCCCTCGGCTCCGCCCACCGGGTTCCAAGCACCGCCCACCCCCGTAAGAACGCATGTCAGCCGGACCACGCCCCCTTTTTTAAAAAAATCTGCATATCCCTTGCCCACTTCACCCCAAAGCCCCCCGCCGCAAGCCCTTTAAGCCCCGCCCCAGGTGCGAGAGCTCCTGGCTCCTCCCGCATCAACGTTAAACCACGCCCACTAATCGAGTTTGCCAAGCCCAGGTTCCGGTCGAAGCCCCGCCCACCCGGCTTGCGGACACGCCCCCCGTCCACCCTGCAACAGGAAGTCAGCGGAGAGAGGAGAGCGTGGAAAGAGAGCCGAGGGAGAGAGGGGGGAGAGGGAGAGAGAGAGGGGGAGAGAGAGGAGGGAGAGGGGAGAGGGGGAGAGAGAGAGGGAGGAGAGGGGGGAGAGAGAGAGGGGGGGAGAGGGGAGGGAGAGAGGGGGGAGGGGGAGAGAGGGGGGAGGGGGAGAGGGAGAGGAGGGAGAGAGGGGGGAGAGGGAGAGAGAGGGGGAGAGGGGGAGAGAGGGGGGAGAGAGGGGGCAGAGGGAGAGAGAGGGAGGGAGAGAGAGGGAGAGAGAGGGAGAGGGAGAGAGAGGGAGAGAGAGAGGGGAGAGAGAGAGAGGGAGGGGGAGAGGGAGGGAGAGGGGAGAGAGAGAGAGGGGGGAGAGAGGGGGAGAGAGAGGGGGGTAGAGGGGAGAGAGAGGGGAGAGAGAGGGAGGAGAGAGAGAGGGGAGAGAGAGAGGGGAGAGAGAGGGGGGAGAGAGAGAGGGGAGAGAGAGAGGGGGGAGAGAGAGGGGAGAGAGAGAGGAGGGAGAGGGGAGAGAGGGGAGAGGGGGGAGAGAGAGGGGGGAGAGAGAGGGGGAGAGAGGGGGAGGGGGAGAGAGGGAGAGAGAGAGGGGAGAGAGAGGGGGAGAGAGAGGGGGGTAGAGGGGAGAGAGAGGGGAGAGAGAGGGAGGAGAGAGAGGGGAGAGAGAGAGAGGGGGGAGAGAGAGAGGGAGAGAGAGGGGGGAGAGAGGGGAGAGAGAGGGGGGAGAGAGAGGGGGGAGAGGGGGGAGAGAGAGGGGGGAGAGAGAGAGGGAGAGAGAGGGGGGAGAGGGAGAGAGAGGGGAGAGAGAGAGGGGGGAGAGAGAGGAGGGAGAGGGGGGAGAGAGAGGGGGAGAGAGGGGGCGGGGGAGAGGGAGGGGGAGAGAGGGGGAGAGATTGAGGGGGAGAGAGGGGGAGAGGGAGAGAGAGAGAGAGGGGGAGAGGAGAGAGGGAGGGGGGAGAGGGGGAGGGGCGATGCGCGCTAGGAGCGACACCGGGAGCCCTCTTCCAGGCTCAGGTGAGACGGGAGAGAGAGTGGGTGGGGTGGGGGGTGACATCCGGGTCCCTCTGGAGAACGAGAGACCCGGATGTTGGCAGCTGGTGACCCGGATGTGCCACAGGGTTCAGTGTTAATCAGTGAGACTCCCACAGGGTTCAGTGTTAATCAGTGAGACTCCCATAGGGTTCAGTGTTAATCAGAGAGACTCCCATAGGGTTCAGTGTTAATCAGTGAGACTCCCACAGGGTTCAGTGTTAATCAGTGAGACTCCCATAGGGTTCATTGTTAATCAGTGAGACTCCCATAGGGTTCAGTGTTAATCAGTGAGACTCCCATAGGGTTCAGTGTTAATCAGTGAGACTCCCATAGGGTTCAGTGTTAATCAGTGAGACTCCCATAGGGTTCAGTGTTAATGAGTGAGACTCCCACAGGGTTCAGTGTTAATCAGTGAGACTCCCACAGGGTTCAGTGTTAATCAGTGAGACTCCCACAGGGTTCAGTGTTAATCAGTGAGACTCCCATAGGGTTCAGTGTTAATCAGTGAGACTCCCATAGGGTTCAGTGTTAATGAGTGAGACTCCCACAGGGTTCAGTGTTAATCAGTGAGACTCCCACAGGGTTCAGTGTTAATCAGTGAGACTCCCATAGGGTTCAGTGTTAATGAGTGAGACTCCCATAGGGTTCAGTGTTAATCAGTGAGACTCCCATAGGGTTCAGTGTTAATCAGTGAGACTCCCATAGGGTTCAGTGTTAATCAGTGAGACTCCCACAGGGTTCAGTGTTAATGAGTCTCCCACAGGGTTCAGTGTTAATCAGTGAGACTCCCATAGGGTTCAGTGTTAATCAGTGAGACTCCCATAGGGTTCAGTGTTAATCAGTGAGACTCCCATAGGGTTCAGTGTTAATGAGACTTCCACAGGGTTCAGTGTTAATCAGTGAGACTCCCACAGGGTTCAGTGTTAATCACTGAGACTCCCACAGGGTTCAGTGTTAATCAGTGAGACTCCCACAGGGTTCAGTGTTAATGAGTCTCCCACAGGGTTCAGTGTTAATCAGTGAGACTCCCATAGGGTTCAGTGTTAATCAGTGAGACTCCCATAGGGTTCAGTGTTAATCAGTGAGACTCCCATAGGGTTCAGTGTTAATGAGACTTCCACAGGGTTCAGTGTTAATCAGTGAGACTCCCACAGGGTTCAGTGTTAATCACTGAGACTCACACAGGGTTCAGTGTTAATGAGACTCCCACAGGGTTCAGTGTTAATCAGTGAGACTCCCATAGGGTTCAGTGTTAATGAGTGAGACTCCCATAGGGTTCAGTGTTAATGAGACTCCCACAGGGTTCAGTGTCAAACAGTGAGACTCCCATAGGGTGCATGTGTTAATCAGTGAGACTCCCACAGGGTTCAGTGTTAATCAGTGAGACTCCCACAGGGTTCAGTGTTAATCAGTGAGACTCCCATAGGGTTCAGTGTTAATCAGTGAGACTCCCATAGGGTTCAGTGTTAATCAGTGAGACTCCCACAGGGTTCAGTGTTAATCAGTGAGACTCCCATAGGGTTCAGTGTTAATGAGTGAGACTCCCATAGGGTTCTGTGTTAATGAGTCTCCCACAGGGTTCAGTGTTAATCAGTGAGACTCCCATAGGGTTCAGTGTTAATGAGACTCCCACAGGGTTCAGTGTCAAACAGTGAGACTCCCATAGGGTGCATGTGTTAATCAGTGAGACTCCCACAGGGTTCAGTGTTAATCAGTGAGACTCCCACAGGGTTCATTGTTAATCAGTGAGACTCCCATAGGGTTCAGTGTTAATCAGTGAGACTCCCATAGGGTTCAGTGTTAATGAGACTCCCATAGGGTTCAGTGTTAATCAGTGAGACTCCCACAGGGTTCAGTGTTAATCAGTGAGACTCCCACAGGGTTCAGTGTTAATCAGTGAGACTCCCATAGGGTTCAGTGTTTATCAGTGAGACTCCCATAGGGTTCAGTGTTAATCAGTGAGACTCCCACAGGGTTCAGTGTTAATCAGTGAGACTCCCATAGGGTTCAGTGTTAATCAGTGAGACTCCCATAGGGTTCAGTGTTAATGAGTGAGACTCCCACAGGGTTCAGTGTTAATCAGTGAGACTCCCACAGGGTTCAGTGTTAATCAGTGAGACTCCCATAGGGTTCAGTGTTAATGAGTGAGACTCCCATAGGGTTCAGTGTTAATCAGTGAGACTCCCATAGGGTTCAGTGTTAATCAGTGAGACTCCCACAGGGTTCAGTGTTAATCAGTGAGACTCCCATAGGGTTCAGTGTTAATCAGTGAGACTCCCATAGGGTTCAGTGTTAATCAGTGAGACTCCCATAGGGTTCAGTGTTAATGAGACTTCCACAGGGTTCAGTGTTAATCAGTGAGACTCCCACAGGGTTCAGTGTTAATCACTGAGACTCCCACAGGGTTCAGTGTTAATCAGTGAGACTCCCACAGGGTTCAGTGTTAATCAGTGAGACTCCCACAGGGTTCAGTGTTAATCAGTGAGACTCCCATAGGGTTCAGTGTTAATGAGTGAGACTCCCATAGGGTTCTGTGTTAATGAGTCTCCCACAGGGTTCAGTGTTAATCAGTGAGACTCCCATAGGGTTCAGTGTTAATGAGACTCCCACAGGGTTCAGTGTCAAACAGTGAGACTCCCATAGGGTGCATGTGTTAATCAGTGAGACTCCCACAGGGTTCAGTGTTAATCAGTGAGACTCCCACAGGGTTCAGTGTTAATCAGTGAGACTCCCATAGGGTTCAGTGTTAATCAGTGAGACTCCCATAGGGTTCAGTGTTAATGAGACTCCCATAGGGTTCAGTGTTAATCAGTGAGACTCCCACAGGGTTCAGTGTTAATCAGTGAGACTCCCACAGGGTTCAGTGTTAATCAGTGAGACTCCCACAGGGTTCATTGTTAATCAGTGAGACTCCCACAGGGTTCAGTGTTAACCAGTGAGACTCCCACAGGGTTCAATGTTAATCAGTGAGACTCCCATAGGGTTCAGTGTTAATCAGTGAGACTCCCATAGGGTTCATGTGTTAATCAGTGAGACTCCCATAGGGTTCAGTGTTAATCAGTGAGACTCCCATAATGTTCAGTGTTAATCAGTGAGACTCCCACAGGGTTCAGTGTTAATCAGTGAGACTCCCACAGGGTTCAGTGTTAATCAGTGAGACTCCCACAGGGTTCATTGTTAATCAGTGAGACTCCCACAGGGTTCAGTGTTAACCAGTGAGACTCCCACAGGGTTCAATGTTAATCAGTGAGACTCCCATAGGGTTCAGTGTTAATCAGTGAGACTCCCATAGGGTTCATGTGTTAATCAGTGAGACTCCCATAGGGTTCAGTGTTAATCAGTGAGACTCCCATAATGTTCAGTGTTAATCAGTGAGACTCCCACAGGGTTCAGTGTTAATCAGTGAGACTCCCACAGGGTTCAGTGTTAATCAGTGAGACTCCCATAGGGTTCAGTGTTAATTAGTGAGACTCCCATAGGGTTCAGTGTTAATCAGTGAGACTCCCACAGGGTTCAGTGTTAATCAGTGAGACTCCCATAGGGTTCAGTGTTAATCAGTGAGACTCCCACAGGGTTCAGTGTTAATCAGTGAGACTCCCACAGGGTTCAGTGTTAATTATTTATCCAATTGCTTATTTCTCTAATCGATTATTTATTCAATAGATGTATTGAACTGATCGCCCATTCAATGGCTAATGTATCTAATTGATTATTTATCTAATTGATTATTCAATAAGTCATGTATTTCGTAGATCGCCCGTTTAATCGAGTATTTAAGATATTATTTGTCCAATCGTTTATTGGTTTTAATTGATCGTCTTTTAAAACGATTGTTTATTTAATGGATTACGTATCCAATCGACTAATTGGTAGCATATTTATGTAACTGATTACACTGTGTAACAATAATTACTTTTTTTCCCTGGGTAGTAAGTCTTATTTTCTCACTTGCTTATGCCTCAAAAGTATAGAAATTCCTTGCGTTGTGATCGAAACGTCGTTATCCATTACTTTGTCTACCCAAAGAATACATCTACATTACTATACACTATACACTACACTCTCCTCTAACTACTCACCCAGCTGCCTAGCCACCGAAGCACCCATTCACCCACCTACCCACCTACCCAATCATGTACTCACCTATGCACCCACCCACTCATCCACCCACCTACCCACTCACGCAGCCACTCACCCACCCACTCATCCACCCACTCACCCATCCATCCATTCACTCACCCACTCATCCACCCACCCACCCACTCACACAGCCACTCACCCACCCACCCAGCCAATCACCCACCCACTCACCCAGCCACTCAACAACCCACCCAGCCAATCACCCAGCCACCCACCCAGCCACTCACCCACCCACCCAGCCAATCACCCAGCCACCCACCCAGCCACTCACCCAGCCACTCACCCAGCCACTCATCCACCCACTCATCCACCCACCCACCCACTCACAGCCACTCACCCACCCACTCACCCACTCACCCAGCCACTCATCCACCCACCCACCCACTCACACAGCCACTCACCCAGCCACTCACCCACTCACCCAGCCACTCACCCACCCACCCAGCCAATCACCCAGCCACCCACCCAGCCACTCACCCAGCCACTCACCCAGCCACTCACCCACCCACTCATCCACCCACCTACCCACTCACACAGCCACTCACTCACTCACCCACTCACTCACCCACTCACTCACCCACCCACCCACTCACCCACTCACTCCTGATGATGATTGCTTGTGTTGCAGTCGAAACGTCGTGAGAATTTTATTGTTTTATATTTTTATTATTTTATTGTTTCCCTTCTACGTGGTGGTGACTTTACCCAAAGCACCAAGAATAATAATTTTATAGTTTTATATTTTTATTATTTTATTGTTTCCCTTCTACGTGGTGGTGACTTTACCCAAAGAACCAAGAATAATAATTTTATTGTTTAACAATAATTTTATTGTTTTATATTTTTATTATTTTATTGTTTCCCTTCTACGTGGTGGTGTCTTTACCACCCAAAGAACCAAGAATAATAATTTTATTGTTTTATATTTTTATTATTTTATTGTTTCCCTATCTACGTGGTTGTGACTTTACCCAAAGAACCAAGAATAATAATTTTATTGGTTTATATTTTTATTATTTTATTGTTTTATATTTTTATTATTTTATTGTTTCCCTTCTAACGTGGTGGTGACTTTACCCAAAGAACCAAGAATAATAATTTTATTGTTTTATATTTTTATTATTTTATTGTTTCCCTTCTACGTGGTGGTGGTGACTTTACCCAAAGAACCAAGAATAATAATTTTATTGTTTTATATTATTATTGTTTCCCTATCTACGTGGTGGTGACTTTACCCAAAGAACCAAGAATAATAATTTTATTGTTTTATATTTTTATTATTTTATTGTTTTATATTTTTATTATTTTATTGTTTCCCTTCTAACGTGGTGGTGACTTTACCCAAAGAACCAAGAATAATAATTTTATTGTTTTATATTTTTATTATTTTATTATTTCCCTTCTACGTGGTGGTGACTTTACCCAAAGAACCAAGAATAATAATTTTATTGTTTTATATTTTTATTATTTTATTGTTTCCCTATCTAACGTGGTGGTGACTTTACCCAAAGAACCAAGAATATTAATTTCATTCTTTTATATTTTTATTATTTAATTGTTTCCCTTCTACGTGGTGGTGACTTTACCCAAAGCACCAATAACGTGAATACCTGACAGTCACAAAAGCTTTAAATAAAAAAATATTTTTTTGTTCTATAGTTCAATTATTTAATCGATTGCCCGTTTAATTATTTATCGATGTAATTGTTTATTTATTAAATAGGCTATTTATTCAAGGCGTCATTGATTTATTTCTTAATTAACAGATTATACGTGCAATGTAATATATTTCAATCATTATAACTTGTTCTATTGGTTATTAATTTGAAGAAAAAAATCCTTTTTTCTATACGTAATTAATTTAATCGATTGCCCGTTCAATTGGGTTATTTGATTGATTATTTATTGAATAGACTATTTATGTTTAATGTATTTAACAGATTATGCGTGAAATGTAACATTGAAATTATTATTTAACAAATGGATCGCTTATTTTATTTATTATTTACCCGATACATTATGTATTTAATTGCTTATTTATGTAACATATGTTATTTATACATTTTATATCTATTAAAATATATTTTTTTAATATTTGACGCATTATTAAATTTTTATTTTTTTTCAGAGGACGAGAGCAGAAATCCGTTCTCCTTCAGGGAATTCCTCAAGAGCCGCCCTGGCGGGGGCGGAGCCACCGCATCGGTGGGCGGGGCCCACGCGACTGGGGGCGGGGCCACAGCGCCGGGGGGCGGGGCCCACGCGACTGGGGGCGGGGCCACAGCGCCGGGTGGCGGGGCCCACACGACTGGGGGCGGGGCCACAGCATCGGGGGGCGGGGCGCACGCGGCCGGGGGCCGGGCGTACGCGGGCGGGGCCACCGCGTCGGTGGGCGCGGTCTGCGCGTTTGGGGGCGTGGCCACCGTGACAGGAGGCGGAGCCTGTATGGCAGGGGGCGCGGCCGGTGGTGGAGGGGGCGTGGCCACGTCTTGCCCACCTGACTCCTACACAGGTGTGTGTGTGTCTGTGTGTAGGTGTCTGTGTGTGTGGGTGTCTCTGTGTGTCTGTGTGTGTGTGTTGTGTGTGTGTGTCTGTGTGTGTATGTCTGTGTGTGTGTCTGTGTGTGTGTCTGTGTGTGTCTGTGTGTGTGTGTCTGTGTGTGTGTGTCTGTGTGTGTGTGTGTCTGTGTGTGTGTGTCTGTGTGAATGTATGTGTGTGTGTCTGTGTGTGTTGTGTGTGTGTGTTTGTGTGTGTATGTCTGTGTGTGTGTGTGTATGTCTGTGTGTGTGTGTGTCTGTGTGTGTGTGTCTGTGTAAATGTATGTGTGTGTGTGTCTGTGTGTCTGTGTGTGTCTGTGTGTGTGTCTGTGTGTGTCTGTGTGTATGTATGTGTGTGTGTCTGTGTGTCTGTGTGTGTATGTATGTGTGTGTCTGTGTGTGTGTATTTGTGTCTGTGTGTCTGTGTGTGTATGTATGTGTGTGTCTGTGTGTCTGTGTGTGTCTGTATGTGTGTCTGTGTGCGTGTGTGTGTCTGTGAGGTCCTGGGGGAGGGAAAATCCCTCAGCCAGGAAAACATCGTGGCACAAAGGGAGGATGACCCTGCTGAGGCTGCGGTGCCTCAAATATTGGAAGAAGTCACCCCCTGTGAGTGGCTGGCTGAGGAGCCATCTGTTGAGGAAGTATTGAAGGCGATCCGGAGTCTGAGACCAGGAAAGGCAGCGGGCAGAGATGATCTCCCAAGCGAAATGCTGAGGGAGGTTGGCGTTTGTGCACAGACTGCCCTATATGACATCATAACAACAGTCTGGACCACCGGACAGGTTCCGCAGGATTGGAAGGATGCCCTGGTGGTCCCCCTCTTTAAGAAGGGGGACCGCACAGACTGTAACAACTACAGGGGCATCTCACTCCTCAGTGTGCCGGGAAAGGTCCTGGCAAGGATTATTCAGCATCGCCTTGCCAGGCACGCTGAGGAGAGGCTTGCGGAGCCCCAATGCGGTTTCAGGAAAGGGCGGTCCTGCACAGATGCCATAATTTTCTGTCCGTCTGCTACAGCAGAGGTGTAGGGAATTCCAACAAGACCTACATCTCTGCTTTATTGACCTGGTCAAGGCCTATGATACCATCAGTAGGCCTGGGCTCTGGGTCGTTCTTCGTGCTTTTGGAGTACCTGACCCTCTGCTCACGATCATTAAGGACCTTCATGATGGTGAGCGGGCCCGGGTAAAACTACGTGGCCGGGAGTCAGAGCCATTCCCTGTACACCTTGGGGTGCGACAGGGATGTCCTCTGGCTCCCACATTATTTAACATCGATTTTGACCACGTAGTTCGTGAAGCCTTCAATAGCTGTACCGGGGGAATCTCCATATGGTACAGATATAATGGGAGGCTGATCGATGCCCGAGTGCGGTCAAGGGATGGCTCCCTATTGCTCAACCACGTTACGTATGCCGATGATTTGGTAATTGCTGCTCATTCAGAGGAGGAGTTGGAGACACTGCTGCTGAGACTGGAGCGTGCCACTAAGAGATGGGGCCTTACCATCAGCCCCACCAAAACTAAGCACCTGCCTGGGTATTTTGTACCATCGGACACTCCACCCCCACAACTCCCAATCGGTGATGGGGCAGTTGTGGAGAGAGTGGAGAGTTTCCCATACCTGGGCAGTGTGCTTATGACTGGCTCCAGTTTAACAGCAGAGGTCTCACTCCGAATCAGTCGAGCGGCAATATCTTTTCATCGGTTGTGTAACGCTGTGTGGAAGCTACCTGGTCTGTCGCTCCGCACTAAGCTTCAGGTCTTCTCGGCCACGGTCATTCCCTCCCTTCTCTACGCTTGCGAAACGTGGACCCCCCCTAATGGAACATTTTCGCCGGTTAGAAACATTTAGGCTGGCCTGCCTACGATCCATCCTGGGTTTAACCAGGCTGGATTGTGTGAGGCGCTCACAAATCCTTGAAAGATCTGGGCAAGGTCCCATCGGTGAGCTCCTCCGGCAGGCAAGGCTGCGATGGCTGGGTCATGTAGCCCGCATGCCCAGCCACCGCATGCCGAAACAGCTTTTGTTCGGCCGGATTGAGGGGGCTAAACGGGCGCGGCACGGGCTAGAGAAGAGATGGAGTGATGTGGTACAGGAGGACGTGGAGCTGAGTGGACTTGCCGATGACTGGTACCAGCGGTGTCAAGATCGGCCTCTGTGGAGGAGGCTCGTGAAGGACGCTACTGGGCAGTTGGAGGCAGTCGCCCTCCAACAACAACGGAGGGCGGAGGAGCGACGCTCACAACAACGAGCGGAGCGCCGGGTGGCTAAAGCACAGCAGGTTGGCACAGTAGGGGGCACAGGTGGTGCATCAGCCAGTCATCTCAGTCAGTCGACCCGTGGCACCTGGGTCTGCCCCGTGACCTCCTGCCAGCGGGCGTTCGACACTTCACGTGGCCTCAGGGTGCACATAGCCTGGCACAAGCGTCGTGGTGACGTCACCGCCACTTAGTGGCGAATGGCGGTTGTTGTTGTTGTTGTGTGTGTCTGTGTGTGTGTCTATGTGTTTATGTGTGGGTGTCTGTGTGTCTGTGTGTATGTGTGTGTCTGTGTGTGTGTCTGTGTGTATGTGTGTGTCTGTGTGTGTGTCTGTGTGTGTCTGTGTGTGTGTGTGTCTGTGTGTGCGTGTGTGTGTGTGTCTGTGTGTGTGTCTGTGTGTGCGTGTGTGTGTGTGTGTCTGTGTGTATGATAATTTAATCTTTTGTTGACATAGGTGGGGGTCTCGCTGTGAAATCCACAACATCAACAACAACATCAACAACATCATCAACATCATCATCAGCAGCAGCATCATCGGCTGATGATGACGATGACGATGTTGGAATGTATCATCCTGCATCAGTTGAAGGACAGGTGAGAGAATCAGCATCACAACCATCACCACCATCACCACCATCACCACCACCATCACCACCACCATCATCACCACCATCACCACCATCACCACCATCACCATCACCACCATCATCATCACCACCATCACCACCACCATCACCACCACCATCACCACCACCATCACCACCACCACCATCATCACCACCACCACCATCACCACCACCATCACCACCACCACCACCATCCCCACCAACATCATCACTACCACCATCACCACCATCACCACCATCACCAATGACGTCAGTGTCTCTGTGTTTCAGGAGGAGAGCATTCTGGGTAATTTTCTCTCCACCAATCAGGCTCAGCCAACAGTCGTGGAGCAGGTAACCAATCAGCTGCCTGTGCGTGTGTGTGTCACTGTGTGTGTCACTGTGTGTGTGTTACTGTGTGTGTCACTGTGTGTGTGTCACTGTGTGTGTGTGTCACTGTGTGTGTGTGTCACTGTGTGTGTGTCACTGTGTGTGTCACTGTGTGTGCGTGTCACTGTGTGTGTCACTGTGTGTGTCACTGTGTGTGTGTGTCACTGTGTGTGTCACTGTGTGTGTCACTGTGTGCGCGTGTCACTGTGTGTGTGTCACTGTGTGTCACTGTGTGTGTCACTGTGTGTGTGTGTCACTGTGTGTGTCACTGTGTGTGTGTCACTGTGTGTGTCACTGTGTGTGTGTGTCACTGTGTGTGTGTGTCACTGTGTGTGTGTGTAACTGTGTGTTACTGTGTGTGTCACTGTGTGTGTGTCACTGTGTGTGTCACTGTGTGTCACTGTGTGTGTGTCACTGTGTGTGTGTCACTGTATGTGTGTGTCACTGTGTGTGTCACTGTGTGTGTGTCACTGTGTGTGTCACTGTGTGTGTCACTGTGTGTGTGTGTCACTGTGTGTGTCACTGTGTGTGTGTCTGTGTGTGTGTGTCACTGTGTGTGTCACTGTGTGTGTGTCTGTGTGTCACTGTGTGTGTGTCACTGTGTGTGTCACTGTGTGTGTGTCACTGTGTGTGTGTCTGTGTGTGTGTGTCACTGTGTGTGTGTGTCACTGTGTGTGTCACTGTGTGTGTGTCACTGTGTGTGTGTCACTGTGTGTGTCACTGTGTGTGTGTCACTGTGTGTGTCACTGTGTGTGTCACTGTGTGTGTGTGTCACTGTGTGTGTCACTGTGTGTGTCACTGTGTGTGTGTGTGTCACTGTGTGTGTGTGTCACTGTGTGTCACTGTGTGTGTCACTGTGTGTGTGTGTGTGTCACTGTGTGTGTGTCACTGTGTGTGTCACTGTGTGTGTCACTGTGTGTGTGTGTCACTGTGTGTGTCACTGTGTGTGTCACTGTGTGTGTGTCACTGTGTGTGTCACTGTGTGTGTGTGTGTCACTGTGTGTGTGTGTCACTGTGTGTCACTGTGTGTGTCACTGTGTGTGTGTGTGTGTCACTGTGTGTGTGTCACTGTGTGTGTCACTGTGTGTGTCACTGTGTGTGTGTGTCACTGTGTGTGTCACTGTGTGTGTGTCTGTGTGTGTGTCACTGTGTGTGTCACTGTGTGTGTGTGTCACTGTGTGTGTCACTGTGTGTGTCACTGTGTGTGTGTGTCACTGTGTGTGTGTGTCACTGTGTGTGTGTGTCACTGTGTGTGTCACTGAGTGTGTCACTGTGTGTGTGTCACTGTGTGTGTGTCACTGTGTGTGTGTCACTGTGTGTGTCACTGTGTGTGTGTGTGTCACTGTGTGTGTCACTGTGTGTGTGTCACTGTGTGTGTGTGTCACTGTGTGTGTCACTGTGTGTGTCACTGTGTGTGTGTGTGTGTCACTGTGTGTGTGTCACTGTGTGTGTGTCACTGTGTGTGTGTATGTGTGTGTGTGTCACTGTGTGTGTGTGTCACTGTGTGTGTGTCACTGTGTGTGTCACTGTGTGTGTGTGTCACTGTGTGTGTGTCACTGTGTGTGTGTCACTGTGTGTGTGTCACTGTGTGTGTGTGTGTCACTGTGTGTGTGTCACTGTGTGTGTGTCACTGTGTGTGTGTATGTGTGTGTGTGTGTGTGTCACTGTGTGTGTCACTGTGTGTGTGTGTGTCACTGTGTGTGTGTCACTGTGTGTGTGTCACTGTGTGTCACTGTGTGTGTGTCACTGTGTGTGTCACTGTGTGTGTCACTGTGTGTCACTGTGTGTGTGTCACTGTGTGTGTGTGTGTCTGTGTGTGTGTCTGTGTGTGTGTGTCACTGTGTGTGTGTGTGGTTGCTAGAGGCTACCTGGGGGAGCTTTGTCTTTGTCTTTGTTACCATTGCAGCTTCAGAAGGAAAATGAGCGGCTAAGATCTTCTTTACAGCAACAGAGTGACAGGTGAGGATCACTCACCACTCACTCACCACTCACTCACCACTCACTCACCACTCACTCACCACTCACCACTCACTCACTCACTCACCCACTCACTCACTCACTCACCCACTCACTCACTCACCACTCACTCACCACTCACTCACTCACTCACCCACTCACTCACTCACTCACCACTCACTCACCACTCACTCACCACTCACTCACTCACCACTCACTCACCACTCACTCACTCACTCACCACTCACTCACCACTCACTCACCACTCACCACTCACTCACTCACTCACCACTCACTCACTCACTCACCACTCACTCACCACTCCCTCACCACTCACTCACCACTCACTCACTCACCACTCACTCACCACTCACTCACCACTCACTCACTCACTCACCACTCACTCACCACTCACTCACTCACTCACCACTCACTCACTCACCCACTCACTCACCCACTCACTCACCCACTCACTCACCCACTCACTCACCCACTCACTCACTCACTCACCACTCACTCACCACTCACCCACTTACTCACCCACTCACTCACTCACCACTCACTCACCACTCACTCACCACTCACTCACTCACCACTCACTCACCACTCACTCACCACTCACCACTCACTCACCACTCACTCACCACTCACTCACCACTCACTCACTCACCACTCACTCACTCACCCACTCACTCACTCACCACTCACTCACTCACTCACCCACCCACTCACTCACTCACCACTCACTCACCACTCAGTCACTCACCACTCACTCACCACTCACCACTTACCACTCACTCACCACTCACTCACTCACCACTCACTCACCACTCACCACTCACTCACTCACTCACCACTCACTCACCACTCACTCACCACTCACTCACTCACCACTCACTCACCACTCACTCACCCACTCACTCACCCACCCACTCACCACCCACTCACTCACTCACCACTCACTCACCACTCATGATGTTAATGATGATGTTGATGATGATGTTGATGATGATGTTGATGATGATGTTGATGATGATGATGATGTTGATGATGATGTTGATGATGATTTTGATGATGATGTTAATGATGTTGATGATGATGATGTTGGTGATGATGTTGATGATGTTGATGTTAATGATGATGTTAATGATGATGTTGATGATGATGTTAATTATGATGTTGATGATGATGTTGATGATGATGATGTTGATGATGATGTTGTTGATGTTGATGATGATGATGATGTTGTTGATGTTAATGATGATGTTGATGATGATGTTGATGATGATGTTGATGATGATGATGTTGATGTTAATGATGATGTTGATGATGATGATGATGTTGATGATGATGTTGATGTTGTTGTTGATGTTGATGATGTTGTTGATGTTAATGATGATGTTGATGATGATGTTAATTATGATGTTGATGATGATGATGTTGATGATGATGTTGATGTTGTTGTTGATGTTGATGATGTTGTTGATGTTAATGATGATGTTGATGATGATGTTAATTATGATGTTGATGATGATGTTAATGATGATGTTGATGATGATGTTGATGATGATGTTGGTGATGTTGATGATGATGATGTTGATGATGATGTTGATGATGATGTTGATGATGTTGATGATGATGATGTTGATGATGTTGATGATGATGATGTTGATGATGTTGTTGATGATGATGTTGATGATGATGTTGATGATGTTGTTGATGTTAATGATGATGTTGATGATGATGTTAATTATGATGTTGATGATGATGTTGATGATGATGTTGATGATGTTGTTGATGATGATGTTGATGATGATGTTGATGATGTTGTTGTTGATGTTGTTGATGATGATGATGTTGATGATGATGATGTTGATGATGTTGGTGATGATGTTGATGATGATGATGATGTTGATGATGATGATGTTGATGATGTTGATGTTGTTGATGTTGTTGTTGTTGATGATGTTGATGATGTTGGTGTTGATGATGTTGATGATGTTGATGATGATGTTGATGATGATGATGTTGATGATGTTGATGTTGTTGATGTTGTTGATGTTGTTGTTGTTGATGATGATGTTGATGATGTTGTTGATGTTGTTGTTGTTGATGATGTTGATGATGATGTTGATGATGTTGTTGATGATGTTGTTGATGTTGTTGTTGTTGATGATGTTGATGATGATGTTGATGATGTTGATGATGATGTTGTTGATGTTGTTGATGTTGTTGTTGATGATGATGTTGATGATGATGTTGATGATGTTGTTGATGATGTTGGTGTTGATGATGTTGATGATGATGTTGATGATGATGTTGATGATGATGTTGATGATGATGTTGATGATGATGTTGATGATGTTGTTGATGATGATGTTGATGATGATGTTGATGATGTTGTTGTTGATGTTGTTGATGATGATGATGTTGATGATGATGATGTTGATGATGTTGGTGATGATGATGATGTTGATGATGATGATGTTGATGATGTTGATGTTGTTGATGTTGTTGTTGTTGATGATGTTGATGATGTTGGTGTTGATGATGTTGATGATGTTGATGATGATGTTGATGTTGATGATGTTGATGATGTTGGTGTTGATGATGTTGATGATGTTGATGATGATGATGATGTTGATGATGATGATGTTGATGATGTTGATGTTGTTGATGTTGTTGTTGTTGATGATGTTGATGATGTTGGTGTTGATGATGTTGATGATGTTGATGATGATGTTGATGATGATGATGTTGATGATGTTGGTGTTGATGATGTTGATGATGTTGATGATGATGTTGATGATGATGATGTTGATGATGTTGATGTTGTTGATGTTGTTGATGTTGTTGTTGTTGATGATGATGTTGATGATGTTGTTGATGTTGTTGTTGTTGATGATGTTGATGATGTTGATGATGATGTTGTTGATGTTGATGATGATGTTGATGATGTTGATGATGTGCAGGGCTGACAGACTGCAGGCTGAGTTGTCCATCCAGCAGTGCAGAGACCTCGAAGAGACACAGAGGCTGCAGACTGCCGTGGTTGGAGTCGAGATGATGCTGACAGCCATGACAGTGAGAAACATCACTCACATCATCACTAACATCATCACTAACATCATCACTAACATCACTCACATCATCACTAACATCATCACTAACATCATCACTAACATCATCACTAACATCATCACTAACATCATCACTCACATCATCACTAACAACATCACTCACATCATCACTAACATCATCACTAACATCATCACTAACATCATCACTAACATCACTAACATCATCACTAACATCATCACTAACATCATCACTAACATCATCACTAACATCACTAACATCACTCACAACATCACTAACATCACTCACAACATCACTAACATCACTAACACCATCACTCACATCATCACTAACATCATCACTAACATCATCACTCACATCATCACTAACATCATCACTAACATCATCACTAACATCACTCACAACATCACTAACATCACTCACAACATCACTAACATCACTAACATCATCACTCACATCATCACTAACATCATCACTAACATCATCACTAACATCATCACTAACATCATCACTAACAGCATCACTAACATCATCACTAACATCATCACTAACATCATCACTAACAGCATCACTCACAACATCACTAACATCATCACTCACATCATCACTAACATCACCACTAACATCATCACTAACATCATCACTAACATCATCACTAACATCATCACTAACATCATCACTAACATCACTAACATCATCACTAACATCATCACTCACATCATCACTAACAGCATCACTCACAACATCACTAACATCATCACTAACATCATCACTCACATCATCACTAACATCATCACTAACATCACTAACATCATCACTAACATCATCACTAACATCATCACTAACAACATCACTAACATCATCACTAACATCATCACTAACATCACTCACATCATCACTAACATCATCACTAACATCACTAACATCATCACTAACAACATCACTAACAACATCACTAACATCACTAACATCATCACTCACATCATCACTAACATCACTAACATCATCACTAACATCATCACTCACATCATCACTCACATCATCACTAACATCATCACTCACATCATCACTAACAACATCACTCACATCATCACTAACATCATCACTAACATCATCACTAACATCATCACTAACATCATCACTAACATCATCACTAACATCATCACTAACATCATCACTAACATCATCACTAACATCATCACTAACATCATCACTAACATCATCATTAACATCATCACTAACATCATCACTAACATCATCACTAACATCATCACTCACATCATCACTAACATCATCACTAACATCATCACTAACATCATCACTAACATCACTAACATCATCACTCACATCATCACTAACATCATCACTAACATCATCACTAACATCATCACTAACATCACTAACATTATCACTAACATCATCACTAACATCATCACTAACATCATCACTAACAACATCACTAACATCATCACTAACATCATCACTAACATCATCACTAACATCATCACTAACATCATCACTAACATCATCACTAACATCATCACTAACATCATCATTAACATCATCATTAACATCATCACTAACATCATCACTAACATCACTAACATCATCACTAACATCATCACTAACATCATCACTAACATCACTAACATCATCACTCACATCATCACTAACATCATCACTAACATCACTCACAACATCACTAACATCATCACTCACACCATCACTAACATCATCACTAACATCACTAACATCATCACTAACATCATCACTAACATCATCACTAACATCATCACTAACATCATCACTAACATCATCACTCACATCATCACTCACATCATCACTAACATCATCACTAAAACATCACTAACAACATCACTAACATCATCACTAACATCACTAACATCATCACTAACATCATCACTAACATCATCACTAACATCATCACTAACATCATCACTAACATCATCACTAACAACATCACTAACATCATCACTAACATCATCACTAACATCATCACTAACATCATCACTAACATCATCACTAACATCATCACTAACATCATCACTAACATCATCACTCACATCATCACTAACATCATCACTAACATCATCACTAACATCATCACTAACATCACTAACATCATCACTAACATCATCACTAACAACATCACTAACATCATCACTAACATCATCACTAACATCATCACTAACATCATCACTCACATCATCACTAACATCATCACTAACATCATCACTAACATCACTCACATCATCACTAACATCATCACTAACATCATCACTAACATCACTAACATCACTCACAACATCACTAACATCACTCACAACATCACTAACATCACTAACATCATCACTAACATCACTAACATCATCACTAACATCATCACTCACATCATCACTAACATCATCACTAACATCATCACTAACATCATCACTAACATCATCACTAACATCATCACTAACATCATCACTCACATCATCACTCACATCATCACTAACATCATCACTAACA
>NW_027423219.1:0-138847 GCF_048934315.1 Petromyzon marinus
GTCCCGGGCGGTCCCGGGCCGCCTCGGGCGGTCCCGGGCGGTCCAGGGCGGTCCCGGGCGGTTCCGGGCGGTCTCAGGCGGTCCCGGGCGGTCCGGGGCATTCCAGGGCGGTCCCGGGCGGTCCAGGGCGGTCCCGGGCGGTCCGAGGCGGTCCCGAGCGGTCGGGGGCGGTCCCGGGCAGTCCCGGGTGGTCCAGGGCGTTGTAGGGCGGTCCCGGGCGGTCCGGGGTGGTCCCGGGTGGTCCCGGGCGGTCCCGGGCGGTCGGGGCGGTCCTGGGCTGTCCGGGTGTGGTCCTGGGCGGTCCGAGTGCGGTCCCGGGCGGTCCGGGGCGGTCCCGGGCGGTCCAGGGCGGTCCCGGGCGGTCCCGGGCGGTCCCGGCGGTCCGGGTCCATCCCGGGCGGTCCGGGGCGGTCCCGGGCGGTCCGGGGCGGTCCCGGGCGGTCCGGGGTGGTCCCGGGCGGTCTGGGGCAGTCCCGGGTGGTCCTGGGCGGTTCTGGGCGGTCCGGGGCGGTCCCGGGCGGTCCCGGGCGGTCCCGGGCGGTCCCGGGCAGTCCGGGGCGGTCCCGGGCGGTCCGGGGCAGTCCCGGGCGGTCCGGGGCGGTCCTGGGCGGTCCGGGGCGTTCCAGGGCGGTCCCGGGCGGTCCTGGGCGGTCCCGGGCGGTCCGAGGCGGTCCCGAGCGGTCCGGGGCGGTCCCGGGCGGTCCCGGGTGGTCCCGGCGTTGTAGGGCGGTCCCGGGCGGTCCGGGGTGGTCCCGGGCGGTCCCGGGCGGTCCCGGGCGGTCGGGGCGGTCCTGGGCTGTCCGGGTGTGGTCCTGGGCGGTCCGGGTGCGGTCCCGGGCGGTCCGGGGCGGTCCCGGGCGGTCCAGGGCGGTCCCGGGCGGTCCCGGGCGGTCCCGGGCGGTCGGGGCGGTCCTGGGCTGTCCGGGTGTGGTCCTGGGCGGTCCGGGTGCGGTCCCGGGCGGTCCGGGGCGGTCCCGGGCGGTCCGGGGTGGTCCAGGGCGGTATGGGGCAGTCCCGGGCGGTCCTGGGCGGTCCTGGGCGGTCCGGGGCGGTCCCGGGCGGTCCCGGGCGGTCCCGGGCGGTCCCGGGCAGTCCGGGGCGGTCCCGGGCGGTCCGGGGCAGTCCCGGGCGGTCCGGGGCGGTCCTGGGCGGTCCGGGGCGGTCCCGGGTGGTCCCGGGCGGTCCCGGGCGGTCCCAGGCGGTGCCGGGTAGTCCCGGGCGGTCCCGGGCGGTCCCGGGCGGTCCCGGGCGGTCCCGGGCGGTCCCGGGCGGTCCAGGGCGGTCCCGGGCGGTCCGGGGCGGTCCCGAGCGGTCCGGGGCGGTCCCGGGCGGTCTGGGGCAGTCCCGGGCGGTCCTGGGCGGTCCTGGGCGGTCCGGGGCGGTCCCGGGCGGTCCCGGGCGGTCCCGGGCGGTCCCGGGCAGTCCGGGGCGGTCCCAGGCGGTCCGGGGCAGTCCCGGGCGGTCCGGGGCGGTCCTGGGCGGTCCGGGTCGGTCCCGGGCGGTCCGGGGCGGTCCTGGGCGGTCCGGGGTGGTCCCGGGCGGTCTGGGGCAGTCCCGGGCGGTCCTGGGCGGTCCTGGGCGGTCCGGGGCGGTTCCGGGCGGTCCCGGGCGGTCCCGGGCGGTCCCGGGCAGTCCGGGGCGGTCCCGGGCGGTCCGGGGCAGTCCCGGGCGGTCCGGGGCGGTCCTGGGCGGTCCGGGGCGGTCCCGGGCGGTCCCGGGCGGTCCCGGGCGGTCCCAGCGGTGCCGGGTAGTCCCGGGCGGTCCCCGCGGCGGTCCCGGGCGGTCCCGGGCGGTCCGGGGAGGTCCTGGGCGGTCCGGGGCGGTCCCGGGCGGTCCGGGGCAGTCCCGGGCGGTCTGGGGCAGTCCCGGGCGGTCCTGGGCGGTCCTGGGCGGTCCGGGGCGGTCCCGGGCGGTCCCGGGCGGTCCCGGGCTGTCCGGGGCGGTCCCGGGCGGTCCGGGGCAGTCCCGAGCGGTCCGGGGCGGTCCTGGGCGGTCCGGGGCGGTCCTGGGCGGTCCCGGGCGGTCCCGGGCGGTCCCAGGCGGTGCCCGGTAGTCCCGGGCGGTCCCGGGCGGTCCCGGGCGGTCCCGGGCGGTCCCGGGCAGTCCGGGACGGACCCGGGCGGTCCCGGGCGCTCCCGGGCGATCCCGGGCGGTCCCGGGTGGTCCTGGGCCGTCTCGCGCGGTCCCGGGCGGTCCAGGACGGTCCCGGGCGGTCCCGGGCGGTCTCGGCGGTCCCGGGCGGTCCCGGGCGTTCCAGGGCGGTCCCGGGCGGTCCAGGGCGGTCCCGGGCGGTCCGGGGCGGACCCGGGCGGTTCCGGGCGCTCCCCGGCCGTCCCGGGCGGTCCCGGGCGGTCCCGGGCCGCCTCGGGCGGTCCCGGGCGGTCCAGGGTGGTCCCGGACGGTTCCGGGCGGTCTCGGGCGGTCCCGGGCGGTCCGGGGCGTTCCAGGGCAGTCCCGGGCGGTCCAGGGCGGTCCCGGGCGGTCCGAGGCGGTCCCGAGCGGTCCGGGGCGGTCCCGGGCGGTCCCGGGTGGTCCCGGGCGTTGTACGGCGGTCCCGGGCGGTCCGGGGCGGTCCCGGGCGGTCCCGGGCGGTCCCGGGCGGTCGGGGCGGTCCTGGGCTGTCCGCGTGTGGTCCTGGGCGGTCCGGGTGCGGTCCCGGGCGGTCCGGGGCGGTCCCGGGCGGTCCAGGGCGGTCCCGGGCGGTCCCGGGCGGTCCCGGCGGTCCGGGTCGGTCCCGGGCAGTCCGGGGCGGTCCCGGGCGGTCCGGGGCGGTCCCGGGCGGTCCGGGGTGGTCCCGGGCGGTCTGGGGCAGTCCCGGGTGGTCCTGGGCGGTCCTGGGCGGTCCGGGGCGGTCCCGGGCGGTCCCGGGCGGTCCCGGGCGGTCCCGGGCAGTCCGGGGCGGTCCCGGGCGGTCCGGGGCAGTCCCGGGCGGTCCGGGGCGGTCCTGGGCGGTCCGGGGCGTTCCAGGGCGGTCCCGGGCGGTCCTGGGGCGGTCCAGGGCGGTCCGAGGCGGTCCCCGAGCGGTCCGGGGCGGTCCCGGGCGGTCCCGGGTGGTCCCGGGCGTTGTAGGGCGGTCCCGGGCGGTCCGGGGTGGTCCCGGGCGGTCCCGGGCAGTCCGGGCGGTCCCGGGCGGTCCGGGGCAGTCCCGGGCGGTCCGGGGCGGTCCTGGGCGGTCCGGGGCGGTCCCGGGCGGTCCCGGGCGGTCCCGGGCGGTCCCAGGCGTGCCGGGTAGTCCCGGGCGGTCCCGGGCGGTCCCGGGCGGTCCCGGGCGGTCCCGGGCGGTCCCGGGCGGTCCGGGGCGGTCCCGGGCGGTCCGGGGCGGTCCCGGGCGGTCCGGGGCGGTCCCGGGCGGTCTGGGGCAGTCCCGGGCGGTCCTGGGCGGTCCTGGGCGGTCCGGGGCGGTCCCGGGCGGTGCCGGGCGGTCCTGGGCTGTCCGGGGCGGTCCCGGGCGATCCGGGGCAGTCCCGAGCGGTCCGGGGCGGTCCTGGGCGGTCCGGGGCGGTCCTGGGCGGTCCCGGGCGGTCCCGGGCGGTCCCAGGCGGTGCCCGGTAGTCCCGGGCGGTCCCGGGCGGTCCCGGACGGTCCCGGGCGGTCTCGGGCGGTCCGGGACGGACCCGGGCGGTCCCGGGCGCTCCCGGGCGATCCCGGGCGGTCCCGGGTGGTCCCGGGCCGTCTCGCGCGGTCCCGGGCGGTCCAGGGCGGTCCCGGGCGGTTCCGGGCGGTCTCGGGCGGTCCCGGGCGGTCCGGGGCATTCCAGGGCAGTCCCGGGCGGTCCAGGGCGGTCCCGGGCGGTCCGAGGCGGTCCCGAGCGGTCCGGGGCGGTCCCGGGCGGTCCCGGGTGGTCCCGGGCGTTGTAGGGCGGTCTCGGGCGGTCCGGGGCGGTCCCGGGCGGTCCCGGGCGGTCCCGGGCGGTCGGGGCGGTCCTGGGCTGTCCGCGTGTGGTCCTGGGCGGTCCGGGTGCGGTCCCGGGCGGTCCGGGGCGGTCCCGGGCGGTCCAGGGCGGTCCCGGGCGGTCCCGGGCGGTCCCGGCGGTCCGGGTCGGTCCCGGGCGGTCCGGGGCGGTCCCGGGCGGTCCGGGGCGGTCCCGGGCGGTCCGGGGTGGTCCCGGGCGGTCTGGGGCAGTCCCGGGTGGTCCTGGGCGGTCCTGGGCGGTCCGGGGCGGTCCCGGGCGGTCCCGGGCGGTCCCGGGCGGTCCCGGGCAGTCCGGGGCGGTCCCGGGCGGTCCGGGGCAGTCCCGGGCGGTCCGGGGCGGTCCTGGGCGGTCCGGGGCGTTCCAGGGCGGTCCCGGGCGGTCCTGGGCGGTCCCGGGCGGTCCGAGGCGGTCCCGAGCGGTCCGGGGCGGTCCCGGGCGGTCCCGGGTGGTCCCGGGCGTTGTAGGGCGGTCCCGGGCGGTCCGGGGTGGTCCCGGGCGGTCCCGGGCGGTCCCGGGCGGTCGGGGCGGTCCTGGGCTGTCCGGGTGTGGTCCTGGGCGGTCCGGGTGCGGTCCCGGGCGGTCCGGGGCGGTCCCGGGCGGTTCAGGGCGGTCCCGGGCGGTCCCGGGCGGTCCCGGCGGTCCGGGTCGGTTCCGGGCGGTCCGGGGCGGTCCCGGGCGGTCCGGGGCGGTCCCGGGCGGTCCGGGGTGGTCCCGGGCGGTCTGGGGCAGTCCCGGGCGGTCGTGGGCGGTCCTGGGCGGTCCGGGGCGGTCCCGGGCGGTCCCGGGCGGTCCCGGGCGGTCCCGGGCAGTCCGGGGCGGTCCCGGGCGGTCCGGGGCAGTCCCGGGCGGTCCGGGGCGGTCCTGGGCGGTCTGGGGCGGTCCCGGGCGGTCCCGGGCGGTCCCGGGCGGTCCCAGGCGGTGCCGGGTAGTCCCGGGCGGTCCCGGGCGGTCCCGGGCGGTCCCGGGCGGTCCCGGGCGGTCCCGGGCGGTCCGGGGCGGTCCCGGGCGGTCCGGGACGGTCCCGGGCGGTCCGGGGCGGTCCCGGGCGGTCTGGGGCAGTCCCGGGCGGTCCTGGGCGGTCCTGGTCGGTCCGGGGCGGTCCCGGGCGGTCCCGGGCGGTCCCGGGCGGTCCCGGGCGGTCCGGGGCGGTCCCGGGCGGTCCGGGGCAGTCCCGAGCGGTCCGGGGCGGTCCTGGGCGGTCCGGGGCGGTCCCGGGTGGTCCCGGGCGGTCCCGGGCGGTCCCAGGCGGTGCCGGGTAGTCCCGGGCGGTCCCGGGCGGTCCCGGGCGGTCCCGGGCGGTCCGGGACGGACCCGGGCGGTCCCGGGCGCTCCCGGGCGATCCCGGGCGGTCCCGGGTGGTCCCGGGCCGTCTCGCGCGGTCCCGGGCAGTCCAGGACGGTCCCGGGCGGTCCCGGGCGGTCTCGGGCGGTCCCGGGCGGTCCCGGGCGTTCCAGGGCGGTCCCGGGCGGTCCAGGGCGGTCCCGGGCGGTCCGGGGCGGACCCGGGCGGTTCCGGGCGCTCCCGGGCGGTCCCGGGCGGTCCCGGGCGGTCCCGGGCCGCCTCGGGCGGTCCCGGGCGGTCCAGGGCGGTCCCGGGCGGTTCCGGGCGGTCTCGGGCGGTCCCGGGCGGTCCGGGGCGTTCCAGGGCGGTCCCGGGCGGTCCAGGGCGTTCCCGGGCGGTCCTGGGCGGTCCCGGGCGGTCCGAGGCGGTCCCGAGCGGGGTCCGGGGCGGTCCCGGGCGGTCCCGGGTGGTCCCGGGCGTTGTAGGGCGGTCCCGGGCGGTCCGGGGCGGTCCCGGGCGGTCCCGGGCGGTCCCGGGCGGTCGGGGCGGTCCTGGGCTGTCCGGGTGTGGTCCTGGGTGGTCCGGGTGCGGTCCCGGGCGGTCCCGGGCGGTCCCGGGCGGTCGGGGCGGTCCTGGGCTGTCCGCGTGTGGTCCTGGGCGGTCCGGGTGCGGTCCCGGGCGGTCCGGGGCGGTCCCGGGCGGTCCAGGGCGGTCCCGGGCGGTCCCGGGCGTCCCGGCGGTCCGGGTCGGTCCCGGGCAGTCCGGGGCGGTCCCGGGCGGTCCGGGGCGGTCCCGGGCGGTCCGGGGTGGTCCCGGGCGGTCTGGGGCAGTCCCGGGTGGTCCTGGGCGGTCCTGGGCGGTCCGGGGCGGTCCCGGGCGGTCCCGGGCGGTCCCGGGCGGTCCCGGGCAGTCCGGGGCGGTCCCGGGCGGTCCGGGGCAGTCCCGGGCGGTCCGGGCGGTCCTGGGCGGTCCGGGGCGTTCCAGGGCGGTCCCGGGCGGTCCTGGGCGGTCCAGGGCGGTCCGAGGCGGTCCCGAGCGGTCCGGGGCGGTCCCGGGCGGTCCCGGGTGGTCCCGGGCGTTGTAGGGCGGTCCCGGGCGGTCCGGGGTGGTCCCGGGCGGTCCCGGGCAGTCCGGGGCGGTCCCGGGCGGTCCGGGGCAGTCCCGGGCGGTCCGGGGCGGTCCTGGGCGGTCCGGGGCGGTCCCGGGCGGTCCCGGGCGGTCCCGGGCGGTCCCAGGGCGGTGCCGGGTAGTCCCGGGCGGTCCCGGGCGGTCCCGGGCGGTCCCGGGCGGTCCCGGGCGGTCCCGGGCGGTCCGGGGCGGTCCCGGGCGGTCCGGGGCGGTCCCGGGCGGTCCGGGGCGGTCCCGGGCAGTCTGGGGCAGTCCCGGGCGGTCCTGGGCGGTCCTGGGCGGTCCGGGGCGGTCCCGGGCGGTGCCGGGCGGTCCTGGGCTGTCCGGGGGCGGTCCCGGGCGATCCGGGGCAGTCCCGAGCGGTCCGGAGCGGTCCTGGGCGGTCCGGGGCGGTCCTGGGCGGTCCCGGGCGGTCCCGGGCGGTCCCAGGCGGTGCCCGGTAGTCCCGGGCGGTCCCGGGCGGTCCCGGACGGTCCCGGGCGGTCTCGGGCGGTCCGGGACGGACCCGGGCGGTCCCGGGCGCTCCCGGGCGATCCCGGGCGGTCCCGGGTGGTCCCGGGCCGTCTCGCGCGGTCCCGGGCGGTCCAGGACGGTCCCGGGCGGTCCCGGCGGTCTCGGGCGGTCCCGGGCGGTCCCGGGCGTTCCAGGGCGGTCCCGCTCGGTCCAGGGCGGTCCCGGGCGGTCCGGGGCGGACCCGGGCGGTTCCGGGCGCTCCCCGGCAGTCCCGGGCGGTCCCGGGCGGTCCCGGCCCGCCTCGGGCGGTCCCGGGCGGTCCAGGGCGGTCCCGGGCGGTTCCGGGCGGTCTCGGGCGGTCCCGGGCGGTCCGGGGCATTCCAGGGCAGTCCCGGGCGGTCCAGGGCGGTCCCGGGCGGTCCGAGGCGGTCCCGAGCGGTCCGGGGCGGTCCCGGGCGGTCCCGGGTGGTCCCGGGCATTGTAGGGCGGTCTCGGGCGGTCCGGGGCGGTCCCGGGCGGTCCCGGGCGGTCCCGGGCGGTCGGGGCGGTCCTGGGCTGTCCGCGTGTGGTCCTGGGCGGTCCGGGTGCGGTCCCGGGCGGTCGGGGCGGTCCCGGGCGGTCCAGGGCGGTCCCGGGCGGTCCCGGGCGGTCCCGGCGGTCCGGGTCGGTCCCGGGCGGTCCGGGGCGGTCCCGGGCGGTCCGGGGCGGTCCCGGGCGGTCCGGGGTGGTCCCGGGCGGTCTGGGGCAGTCCCGGGTGGTCCTGGGCGGTCCTGGGCGGTCCGGGGCGGTCCCGGGCGGTCCCGGGCGGTCCCGGGCGGTCCCGGGCGGTCCGGGGCGGTCCCGGGCGGTCCGGGGCAGTCCCGGGCGGTCCGGGGCGGTCCTGGGCGGTCCGGGGCGTTCCAGGGCGGTCCCGGGCGGTCCTGGGCGGTCCCGGGCGGTCCGAGGCGGTCCCGAGCGGTCCGGGGCGGTCCCGGGCGGTCCCGGGTGGTCCCGGGCGTTGTAGGGCGGTCCCGGGCGGTCCGGGGTGGTCCCGGGCGGTCCCGGGCGGTCCCGGGCGGTCGGGGCGGTCCTGGGCTGTCCGGGTGTGGTCCTGGGCGGTCCGGGTGCGGTCCCGGGCGGTCCGGGGCGGTCCCGGGCGGTTCAGGGCGGTCCCGGGCGGTCCCGGGCGGTCCCGGCGGTCCGGGTCGGTTCCGGGCGGTCCGGGGCGGTCCCGGGCGGTCCGGGGCGGTCCCGGGCGGTCCGGGGTGGTCCCGGGCGGTCTGGGGCAGTCCCGGGCGGTCGTGGGCGGTCCTGGGCGGTCCGGGGCGGTCCCGGGCGGTCCCGGGCGGTCCCGGGCGGTCCCGGGCAGTCCGGGGCGGTCCCGGGCGGTCCGGGGCAGTCCCGGGCGGTCCGGGGCGGTCCTGGGGCGGTCTGGGGCGGTCCCGGGCGGTCCCGGGCGGTCCCGGGCGGTCCCAGGCGGTGCCGGGTAGTCCCGGGCGGTCCCGGGCGGTCCCGGGCGGTCCCGGGCGGTCCCGGGCGGTCCCGGGCGGTCCGGGGCGGTCCCGGGCGGTCCGGGACGGTCCCGGGCGGTCCGGGGCGGTCCCGGGCGGTCTGGGGCAGTCCCGGGCGGTCCTGGGCGGTCCTGGTCGGTCCGGGGCGGTCCCGGGCGGTCCCGGGCGGTCCCGGGCGGTCCCGGGCGGTCCGGGGCGGTCCCGGGCGGTCCGGGGCAGTCCCGAGCGGTCCGGGGCGGTCCTGGGCGGTCCGGGGCGGTCCCGGGTGGTCCCGGGCGGTCCCGGGCGGTCCCAGGCGGTGCCGGGTAGTCCCGGGCGGTCCCGGGCGGTCCCGGGCGGTCCCGGGCGGTCCGGGACGGACCCGGGCGGTCCCGGGCGCTCCCGGGCGATCCCGGGCGGTCCCGGGTGGTCCCGGGCCGTCTCGCGCGGTCCCGGGCAGTCCAGGACGGTCCCGGGCGGTCCCGGGCGGTCTCGGGCGGTCCCGGGCGGTCCCGGGCGTTCCAGGGCGGTCCCGGGCGGTCCAGGGCGGTCCCGGGCGGTCCGGGGGCGGACCCGGGCGGTTCCGGGCGCTCCCGGGCGGTCCCGGGCGGTCCCGGGCGGTCCCGGGCCGCCTCGGGCGGTCCCGGGCGGTCCAGGGCGGTCCCGGGCGGTTCCGGGCGGTCTCGGGCGGTCCCGGGCGGTCCGGGGCGTTCCAGGGCGGTCCCGGGCGGTCCAGGGCGTTCCCGGGCGGTCCTGGGCGGTCCCGGGCGGTCCGAGGCGGTCCCGAGCGGTCCGGGGCGGTCCCGGGCGGTCCCGGGTGGTCCCGGGCGTTGTAGGGCGGTCCCGGGCGGTCCGGGGCGGTCCCGGGCGGTCCCGGGCGGTCCCGGGCGGTCGGGGCGGTCCTGGCTGTCCGGGTGTGGTCCTGGGTGGTCCGGGTGCGGTCCCGGGCGGTCCGGGGCGGTCCCGGGCGGTCCAGGGCGGTCCCGGGCGGTCCCGGGCGGTCCCGGCGGTCCGGGTCGGTCCCGGGCGGTCCCGGGCGGTCCCGGGCGGTCGGGGCAGTCCCGGGCTGTCCGGGTGTGGTCCTGGGCGGTCCGGGTGCGGTCCCGGGCGGTCCGGGGCGGTCCCGGGCGGTCCCGGGCAGTCCCGGGCGGTCCCGGGTGGTCCCGGGCGGTCCCGGGCGGTCCCGGGCGGTCCCGGCGGTCCAGAGCGGTCCCGGGCGGTCCCAGGCGGTCCCGGGCGGTCCCGGGCGGTCCGGGCGGTCCCGGGCGGTCCCGGGCGGTCCCGGGCAGCCCGGGGCGGTCCCGGGCGGTCCGGGGCGGTCCTGGGCGGTCCGGGGCGGTCCCGGGCGGTCCCGGGCGGTCCCGGGCGGTCCCAGGCGGTGCTGGGTAGTCCCGGGCGGTCCCGGGCGTTCCCGGGCGGTCCCGGGCGGTCCCGGGCGGTCCGGGGCGGACCCGGGCGGTCCCGGGCGCTCCCGGGCGGTCCCGGGCGGTCCCGGGCGGTCCCGGGCTGTCTCGGGCGGTCCCGGGCGGTCCAGGGC
Organism: Petromyzon marinus; assembly: GCF_048934315.1. NCBI lineage: Eukaryota > Metazoa > Chordata > Hyperoartia > Petromyzontiformes > Petromyzontidae > Petromyzon > Petromyzon marinus. The sequence continues at coordinate 9,782 of NW_027423219.1, forward strand.
GGTCCCGGGCGGTCCCGGGCGGTCTCGGGCGGTCCCGGGCGGGCCCGGGCGTTCCAGGTCGGTCCCGGGCGGTCCAGGGCGGTCCCGGGCGGTCCGGGGCGGACCCGGGCGGTTCCGGGCGCTCCCGGGCGGTCCCGGGCGGTCCCGGGCGGTCCCGGGCCGTCTCGGGCGGTCCCGGGCGGTCCAGGGCGGTCCCGGGCGGTCCCAGGCGGTCTCGGGCGGTCCCGGGCGGTCCGGGGCGTTCCAGGGCGGTCCCGGGCGGTCCAAGGCGGTCCTGGGCGGTCCTGGGCGGTCCCGGGCGGTCCCGGGCGGTCCCGGGCGGTCCCGGGCGGTCCGGGGCGGATCCGGGCGGTCCCGGGCGCTCCCGGGCGGTCCGGGGCAGTCCCGGGCGGTCCCGGGCGGTCCCGGGCGGTCCGGGGCGGTCCCAGGCGGTCCGGGGCGGTCCCGGGCGGTCCGGGGCAGTCCCGGGCGGTCCGGGGCGGTCCTGGGCGGTCCGGGGTGGTCCCGGGCGGTCCCGGGCGGTCCCGGGCGGTCCCGGGCAGTGCCGGGCAGTCCGGGCGGTCCCGGGCGGTCCCGGGCGGTCCCGGGCGGTCCCAGCCGGTCCGGGGCGGTCCCGGGCGGTCCGGGGCGGTCCCGGGCGGTCCGGGGCGGTCCCGGTCGGTCTGGGGCAGTCCCGGGCGGTCCTGGGCGGTCCTGGGCGGTCCGGGGCGGTCCCGGGCGGTCCCGGGCGGTCCCGGGCGGTCCCGGGCGGTCCGGGGCGGTCCCGGGCGGTCCGGGGCAGTCCCGGGCGGTCCGGGGCGGTCCTGGGCGGTCCGGGGCGGTCCCGGGCGGTCCCGGGCGGTCCCGGGCGGTCCCAGGCGGTGCCGGGTAGTCCCGGGCAGTCCCGGGCGGTCCCGGGCGGTCCCGGGCGGTCCCGGGCGGTCCGGGGCGGACCCGGGCGGTCCCGGGCGCTCCCGGGCGGTCCCGGGCGGTCCCGGGCGGTCCCGGGCCGTCTCGGGCAGTCCCGGCCGGTCCAGGGCGGTCCCGGGCGGTCCCGGGCGGTCTCAGGCGGTCCCGGGCAGTCCCGGGCGTTCCAGGGCGGTCCCGGGCGGTCCAGGGCGGTCCCGGGCGGTCCGGGGCGGACCCGGGCGGTTCCGGGCGCTCCCGGGCGGTCCCGGGCGGTCCCGGGCGGTCCCGGGCCGTCTCGGGCGGTCCCGGGCGGTCCAGGGCGGTCCCGGCGGTCCCAGGCGGTCTCGGGGGGTCCCGGGCGGTCCGGGGCGTTCCAGGGCGGTCCCGGGCGGTCCAGGGCGGTCCCGGGCGGTCCTGGGCGGTCCCGGGCGGTCCGAGGCAGTCCCGAGCGGTCCGGGGCGGTCCCGGGCGGTCCCGGGTGGTCCCGGGCGTTGTAGGGCGGTCCCGGGCGGTCCGGGGTGGTCCCGGGCGGTCCCGGGCGGTCCCGGGCGGTCGGGGCGGTCCTGGGCTGTCCGGTTGTGGTCCTGGGCGTCCGGGTGCGGTCCCGGGCAGTCCGGGGCGGTCCTGGGCGGTCCAGGGCGGTCCCGGGCGGTCCCGGGTGGTCCCGGGCGGTCCCGGGCGGTCCCGGGCGGTCCGGGGCGGTCCTGGGCGGTCCCGGGCGGTCCCGGGCGGTCCCGGGCGGTCGGGGCGGTCCGGGCTGTCCGGGTGTGGTCCTGGGCGGTCCGGGTGTGGTCCCGGGCGGTCCGGGGCGGTCCCGGGTGGTCCCGGGCGGTCCCGGGCGGTCCCGGGTGGTCCCGGGCGGTCCCGGCCGGTCCGGGGCGGTCCCGGGCGGTCCGGAGCGGTCCCGGGTGGTCCCAGGCGGTCCCGGGCGGTCCCGGGCGGTCCGGGCGGTCCCGGGCGGTCCCGGGCGGTCCCGGGCGGTCCCGGGCGGTCCGGGCGGTCCCGGGCGGTCCCGGGCGGTCCCGGGCAGTGCCGGACCGTCTCGGGCGGTCCCGGGCGGTCCAGGGCGGTCCCGGGCGGTCCCGGGCGGTCTCGGGCGGTCCCGGGCGGTCCCGGGCGTTCCAGGGCGGTCCCGGGCGGTCCAGGGCGGTCCCGGGCGGTCCAGGGCGGTCCCGGGCGGTCCCAGGCGGTCTCGGGCGGTCCCGGGCGGTCCGGGGCGTTCCAGGGCGGTCCCGGGCGGTCCAGGGCGGTCCCGGGCGGTCCTGGGCGGTCCCGGGCGGTCCGAGGCAGTCCCGAGCGGTCCGGGGCGGTCCCGGGCGGTCCCGGGTGGTCCCGGGCGTTGTAGGGCGGTCCCGGGCGGTCCGGGGTGTCCGGGCGGTCCCGGGCGGTCCCGGGCGGTCGGGGCGGTCCTGGGCTGTCCGGGTGTGGTCCTGGGCGGTCCGGGTGCGGTCCCGGGCGGTCCGGGGCGGTCCTGTTCGGTCCAGGGCGGTCCCGGGCGGTCCCGGGTGGTCCTGGGCGGTCCCGGGCGGTCCCGGGCGGTCCGGGGCGGTCCTGGGCGGTCCCGGGCGGTCCCGGGCGGTCCCGGGCGGTCGGGGCGGTCCCGGGCTGTCCGGGTGTGGTCCTGGGCGGTCCGGGTGCGGTCCCGGGCGGTCCGGGGCGGTCCCGGGTGGTCCTGGGCGGTCCCGGGCGGTCCCGGGTGGTCCCGGGTGGTCCCGGCCGGTCCGGGGCGGTCCCGGGCGGTCCGGAGCGGTCCCGGGCTGTCCCAGGCGGTCCCGGGCGGTCCCGGGCGGTCCGGGGCGGTCCCGGGCGGTCCCGGGCGGTCCCGGGCGGTCCCGGGCGGTCCCGGGCGGTCCCGGGCAGTGCCGGACCGTCTCGGGCGGTCCCGGGCGGTCCAGGGCGGTCCCGGGCGGTCCCGGGCCGTCTCGGGCGGTCCCGGGCGGTCCAGGGCGGTCCCGGGCGGTCCCGGGCGGTCTCGGGCGGTCCCGGGCGGTCCCGGGCGTTTCAGGGCGGTCCCGGGCGGTCCAGGGCGGTCCCGGGCGGTCCGGGGCGGACCCGGGCGGTTCCGGGCGCTCCCGGGCGGTCCCGGGCGGTCCCGGGCGGTCCCGGGCCGTGTCGGGCGGTCCCGGGCGGTCCAGGGCGGTCCCGGGCGGTCCCAGGCGGTCTCGGGCGGTCCCGGGCGGTCCGGGGCGTTCCAGGGCGGTCCCGGGCGGTCCAGGGCGGTCCCCGGGCGGTCCAGGGCGGTCCCGGGCGGTCCAGGGCGGTCCCGGGCGGTCCCAGGCGGTCTCGGGCGGTCCCGGGCGGTCCGGGGCGTTCCAGGGCGGTCCCGGGCGGTCCAGGGCGGTCCCGGGCGGTCCTGAGCGGTCCCGGGCGGTCCGGAGGCAGTCCCGAGCGGTCCGGGGCGGTCCCGGGCGGTCCCGGGTGGTCCCGGGCGTTGTAGGGCGGTCCCGGGCGGTCCGGGGTGGTCCCGGGCGGTCCCGGGCGGTCCCGGGCGGTCGGGGCGGTCCTGGGCTGTCCGGGTGTGGTCCTGGGCGGTCCGGGTGCGGTCCCGGGCGGTCCGGGGCGGTCCTGTTCGGTCCAGGGCGGTCCCGGGCGGTCCCGGGTGGTCCCGGGCGGTCCCGGGCGGTCCCGGGCGGTCCGGGGCGGTCCTGGGCGGTCCCGGGCGGTCCCGGGCGGTCCCGGGCGGTCGGGGCGGTCCCGGGCTGTCCGGGTGTGGTCCTGGGCGGTCCGGGTGCGGTCCCGGGCGGTCCGGGGCGGTCCCGGGTGGTCCTGGGCGGTCCCGGGCGGTCCCGGGTGGTCCCGGGTGGTCCCGGCCGGTCCGGGGCTGGTCCCGGGCGGTCCGGAGCGGTCCCGGGCTGTCCCAGGCGGTCCCGGGCGGTCCCGGGCGGTCCGGGGCGGTCCCGGGCGGTCCCGGGCGGTCCCGGGCGGTCCCGGGCGGTCCCGGGCGGTCTCGGGCGGTCCCGGGCAGTGCCGGACCGTCTCGGGCGGTCCCGGGCGGTCCAGGGCGGTCCCGGGCGGTCCCGGGCCGTCTCGGGCGGTCCCGGGCGGTCCAGGGCGGTCCCGGGCGGTCCGGGCGGTCTCGGGCGGTCCCGGGCGGTCCCGGGCGTTTCAGGGCGGTCCCGGGCGGTCCAGGGCGGTCCCAGGCGGTCCGGGGCAGACCCGGGCGGTTCCGGGCGCTCCCGGGCGGTCCCGGGCGGTCCCGGGCGGTCCCGGGCCGTGTCGGGCGGTCCCGGGCGGTCCAGGGCGGTCCCGGGCGGTCCCAGGCGGTCTCGGGCGGTCCCGGGCGGTCCGGGGCGTTCCAGGGCGGTCCCGGGCGGTCCAGGGCGGTCCCGGGCGGTCCTGGGCTGTCCCGGGCGATCCGAGGCAGTCCCGAGCGGTCCGGGGCGGTCCCGGGCCGTCCCGGGTGGTCCCGGGCGTTGTAGGGCGGTCCCGGGCGGTCCGGGGTGGTCCCGGGCGGTCCCGGGCGGTCCCGGGCGGTCGGGGCGGTCCTGGGCTGTCCGGGTGTGGTCCTGGGCGGTCCGGGTGCGGGCCCGGGCGGTCCGGGCGGTCCTGGGCGGTCCAGGGCGGTCCCGGGCGGTCCCGGGTGGTCCCGGGCGGTCCCGGGCGGTCCCGGGCGGTCCGGGGCGGTCCTGGGCGGTCCCGGGCGGTCCCGGGCGGTCCCGGGCGGTCGGGGCGGTCCCGGGCTGTCCGGGTGTGGTCCTGGGCGGTCCGGGTGCGGTCCCGGGCGGTCCGGGGCGGTCCCGGGTGGTCCCGGGCGGTCCCGGGCGGTCACGGGTGGACCCGGGCGGTCCCGGCCGGTCCGGGGCGGTCCCGGGCGGTCCGGAGCGGTCCCGGGCGGTCCCAGGCGGTACCGGCGCTCCCGGGCGTCCGGGGCGGTCCCGGGCGGTCCGGGCGGTCCCGGGCGGTCCCGGGCGGTCCCGGGCGGTCCCGGGCGGTCCCGGGCAGTGCCAGACCGTCTCGGGCGGTCCCGGGCGGTCCAGGGCGGTCCCGGGCGGTCCCGGGCGGTCTCGGGTGGTCCCGGGCGGTCCCGGGCGTTCCAGGGCGGTCCCGGGCGTCCAGGGCGGTCCCGGGCGGTCCAGGGCGGTCCCGGGCGGTCCCAGGCGGTCTCGGGCGGTCCCCGGGCGGTCCGGGGCGTTCCAGGGCGGTCCCGGGCGGTCCTGGGCGGTCCCCGGGCGGTCCGAGGCAGTCCCGAGCGGTCCGGGGCGGTCCCGGGCGGTCCCGGGTGGTCCCGGGCGTTGTAGGGCGGTCCCGGGCGGTCCGGGGTGGTCCCGGGCGGTCCCGGGCGGTCCCGGGCGGTCGGGGCGGTCCTGGGCTGTCCGGTTGTGGTCCTGGGCGGTCCGGGTGCGGTCCCGGGCGGTCCGGGGCGGTCCTGGGCGGTCCAGGGCGGTCCCGGGCGGTCCCGGGTGGTCCCGGGCAGTCCCCGGGCGGTCCCGGGCGGTCCGGGGCGGTCCTGGGCGGTCCCGGGCGGTCCCGGGCGGTCCCGGGCGGTCGGGGCGGTCCCGGGCTGTCCGGGTGTGGTCCTGGGCGGTCCGGGTGCGGTCCCGGGCGGTCCGGGGCGGTCCCGGGTGGTCCCGGGCGGTCCCGGGCGGTCCCGGGTGGTCCCGGGCGGTCCCGGCCGGTCCGGGCGGTCCAGGGCGGTCCCGGGCGGTCCCGGGCGGTCTCGGGCGGTCCCGGGCGGTCCCGGGCGTTTCAGGGCGGTCCCGGCGGTCCAGGGCGGTCCCAGGCGGTCCGGGGCGGACCCGGGCGGTTCCGGGCGCTCCCGGGCGGTCCCGGGCGGTCCGGCGGTCCCGGGGCGTGTCGGGCGGTCCCGGGCGGTCCAGGGCGGTCCCGGGCGGTCCCAGGCGGTCTCGGGCGGTCCCGGGCGGTCCGGGCGTTCCAGGGCGGTCCGGGCGCCGGCGGTCCAGGGCGGTCCCGGGCGGTCCTGGGCGGTCCCGGGCGATCCGAGGCAGTCCCGAGCGGTCCGGGGCGGTCCCGGGCGGTCCCGGGTGGTCCCGGGCGTTGTAGGGCGGTCCCGGGCGGTCCGGGTGGTCCCGGGCGGTCCCGGGCGGTCCCGGGCGGTCGGGGCGGTCCTGGGCTGTCCGGGTGTGGTCCTGGGCGGTCCGGGTGCGGGCCCGGGCGGTCCGGGGCGGTCCTGGGCGGTCCAGGGCGGTCCCGGGCGGTCCCGGGTGGTCCCGGGCGGTCCCGGGCGGTCCCGGGCGGTCCGGGGCGGTCCTGGGCGGTCCCGGGCGGTCCCGGGCGGTCCCGGGCGGTCGGGGCGGTCCCGGGCTGTCCGGGTGTGGTCCTGGGCGGTCCGGGTGCGGTCCCGGGCGGTCCGGGGCGGTCCCGGGTGGTCCCGGGCGGTCCCGGGCGGTCCCGGGTGGACCCGGGCGGTCCCGGCCAGTCCGGGGCGGTCCCGGGCGGTCCGGAGCGGTCCCGGGCGGTCCCAGGCGGTCCCGGGCGGTCCCGGGCGGTCCGGGGCGGTCCCGGGCGGTCCGGGCGGTCCCGGGCGGTCCCGGGCGGTCCCGGGCGGTCCCGGGCGGTCCCCGGGCAGTGCCAGACCGTCTCGGGCGGTCCCGGGCGGTCCAGGGCGGTCCCGGGCGGTCCCGGGCGGTCTCGGGTGGTCCCGGGCGGTCCCGGGCGTTCCAGGGCGGTCCCGGGCGGTCCAGGGCGGTCCCGGGCGGTCCAGGGCGGTCCCGGGCGGTCCCAGGCGGTCTCGGGCGGTCCCGGGCGGTCCGGGGCGTTCCAGGGCGGTCCCGGGCGGTCCTGGGCGGTCCCGGGCGGTCCGAGGCAGTCCCGAGCGGTCCGGGGCGGTCCCGGGCGGTCCCGGGTGGTCCCGGGCGTTGTAGGGCGGTCCCGGGCGGTCCGGGGTGGTCCCGGGCGGTCCCGGGCGGTCCCGGGCGGTCGGGGCGGTCCTGGGCTGTCCGGTTGTGGTCCTGGGCGGTCCGGGTGCGGTCCCGGGCGGTCCGGGGCGGTCCTGGGCGGTCCAGGCGGTCCCGGGCGGTCCCGGGTGGTCCCGGCCAGTCCCGGGCGGTCCCGGGCGGTCCGGGGCGGTCCTGGGCGGTCCCGGGCGGTCCCGGGCGGTCCCGGGCGGTCGGGGCGGTCCCGGCTGTCCGGGTGTGGTCCTGGGCGGTCCGGGTGCGGTCCCGGGCGGTCCGGGGCGGTCCCGGGTGGTCCCGGGCGGTCCCGGGCGGTCCCGGGTGGTCCCGGGCGGTCCCGGCCGGTCCGGGGCGGTCCCGGGCGGTCCGGAGCGGTCCCGGGTGGTCCCAGGCGGTCCCGGGCGGTCCCGGGCGGTCCGGGGCGGTCCCGGGCGGTCCCGGGCGGTCCCGGGCGGTCCCGGGCGGTCCCGGGCGGTCCCGGGCGGTCCCGGGCAGTGCCGGACCGTCTCGGGCGGTCCCGGGCGGTCCAGGGCGGTCCCGGGCGGTCCCGGGCGGTCTCGGGCGGTCCCGGGCGGTCCCGGGCGTTCCAGGGCGGTCCCGGGCGGTCCAGGGCGGTCCCGGGCGGTCCAGGGCGGTCCCGGGCGGTCCAGGGCGGTCCGGGCGGTCCAGGGCGGTCCCGGGCGGTCCTGGGCGGTCCCGGGCGGTCCGAGGCAGTCCCGAGCGGTCCGGGGCGGTCCCGGGCGGTCCCGGGTGGTCCCGGGCGTTGTAGGGCGGTCCCGGGCGGTCCGGGGTGGTCCCGGGCGGTCCCGGGCGGTCCCGGGCGGTCGGGGCGGTCCTGGGCTGTCCGGGTGTGGTCCTGGGCGGTCCGGGTGCGGTCCCGGGCGGTCCGGGGCGGTCCTGTTCGGTCCAGGGCGGTCCCGGGCGGTCCCGGGTGGTCCCGGGCGGTCCCGGGCGGTCCCGGGCGGTCCGGGGCGGTCCTGGGCGGTCCCGGGCGGTCCCGGGCGGTCCCGGGCGGTCGGGGCGGTCCCGGGCTGTCCGGGTGTGGTCCTGGGCGGTCCGGGTGCGGTCCCGGGCGGTCCGGGGCGGTCCCGGGTGGTCCTGGGCGGTCCCGGGCGGTCCCGGGTGGTCCCGGGTGGTCCCGGCCGGTCCGGGGCGGTCCCGGGCGGTCCGGAGCGGTCCCGGGCTGTCCCAGGCGGTCCCAGGCGGTCCCGGGCGGTCCGGGGCGGTCCCGGGCGGTCCCGGGCGGTCCCGGGCGGTCCCGGGCGGTCCCGGGCGGTCCCGGGCAGTGCCGGACCGTCTCGGGCGGTCCCGGGCGGTCCAGGGCGGTCCCGGGCGGTCCCGGGCCGTCTCTGGCGGTCCCGGGCGGTCCAGGGCGGTCCCGGGCGGTCCCGGGCGGTCTCGGGCGGTCCCGGGCGGTCCCGGGCGTTTCAGGGCGGTCCCGGGCGGTCCAGGGCGGTCCCAGGCGGTCCGGGGCGGACCCGGGCGGTTCCGGGTGCTCCCCGGGCGGTCGTCGCCGGGCGGTCAGGGCGGTCCAGGGCGGGTCCCGGGCGGTCCCAGGCGGTCTCGGGCGGTCCCGGGCGGTCCGGGGCGTTCCAGGGCGGTCCCGGGCGGTCCAGGGCGGTCCGGGCGGTCCTGGGCGGTCCCGGGCGATCCGAGGCAGTCCGAGCGGTCCGGGCGGTCCCGGGCGGTCCCGGGTGGTCCCGGGCGTGTAGGGCGGTCCCGGGCGGTCCGGGGTGGTCCCGGGCGGTCCCGGGCGGTCCCGGGCGGTCGGGGCGGTCCTGGGCTGTCCGGGTGTGGTCCTGGGCGGTCCGGGTGCGGGCCCGGGCGGTCCGGGGCGGTCCTGGGCGGTCCAGGGCGGTCCGGGCGGTCCCGGGTGGTCCCGGGCGGTCCCGGGCGGTCCCCGGGCGGTCCGGGGCGGTCCTGGGCGGCCGGGCGGTCCCGGGCGGTCCCGGGCGGTCGGGGCGGTCCCGGGCTGTCCGGGTGTGGTCCTGGGCGGTCCGGGTGCGGTCCCGGGCGGTCCGGGGCGGTCCCGGGTGGTCCCGGGCGGTCCCGGGCGGTCCCGGGTGGACCCGGGCGGTCCTGGCCGGTCCGGGGCGGTCCCGGGCGGTCCGGAGCGGTCCCGGGCGGTCCCAGGCGGTCCCGGGCGGTCCCGGGCGGTCCGGGGCGGTCCCGGGCGGTCCGGGCGGTCCCGGGCGGTCCCGGGCGGTCCCGGGCGTCCCGGGCGGTCCCGGGCAGTGCCAGACCGTCTCGGGCGGTCCCGGGCGGTCCAGGGCGGTCCCGGGCGGTCCCGGCGGTCTCGGGTGGTCCCGGGCGGTCCCGGGCGTTCCAGGGCGGTCCCGGGCGGTCCAGGCGGCCGGGCGGTCCAGGGCGGTCCCGGGCGGTCCCAGGCGGTCTCGGGCGGTCCCGGGCGGTCCGGGGCGTTCCAGGGCGGTCCCGGGCGGTCCTGGGCGGTCCCGGGCGGTCCGAGGCAGTCCCGAGCGGTCCGGGGCGGTCCCGGGCGGTCCGGGTGGTCCCGGGCGTTGTAGGGCGGTCCCGGGCGGTCCGTGGTGGTCCCGGGCGGTCCCGGGCGGTCCCGGGCGGTCGGGGCGGTCCTGGGCTGTCCAGTTGTGGTCCTGGGCGGTCCGGGTGCGGTCCCGGGCGGTCCGGGGCGGTCCTGGGCGGTCCAGGGCGGTCCCGGGCGGTCCCGGGTGGTCCCGGGCAGTCCCGGGCGGTCCCGGGCGGTCCGGGGCGGTCCTGGGCGGTCCCGGGCGGTCCCGGGCGGTCCCGGGCGGTCGGGCGGTCCCGCTGTCCGGGTGTGGTCCTGGGCGGTCCGGGTGCGGTCCCGGGCGGTCCGGGGCGGTCCCGGGTGGTCCCGGGCGGTCCCGGGCGGTCCCGGTGGTCCCGGGCGTCCCGGCCGGTCCGGGGCGGTCCCGGGCGGTCCGGAGCGGTCCCGGGTGGTCCCAGGCGGTCCCGGGCGGTCCGGGCGGTCCGGGGGCGGTCCCGGGCGGTCCCGGGCGGTCCCGGGCGGTCCCGGGCGGTCCCGGGCGGTCCCGGGCGGTCCCGGGCAGTGCCGGACCGTCTCGGGCGGTCCCGGGCGGTCCAGGGCGGTCCCGGGCGGTCCCGGGGCGTCTCGGGCGGTCCCGGGCGGTCCGGGCGTTCCAGGGCGGTCCCGGGCGGTCCAGGGCGGTCCCGGGCGGTCCAGGGCGGTCCCGGGCGGTCCCAGGGCGGTCTCGGGCGGTCCCGGGCGGTCCGGGGCGTTCCAGGGCGGTCCCGGGCGGTCCAGGGCGGTCCCGGGCGGTCCTGGGCGGTCCCGGGCGGTCCGAGGCAGTCCCGAGCGGTCTGGGGCGGTCCCGGGCGGTCCCGGGTGGTCCCGGGCGTTGTAGGGCGGTCCCGGGCGGTCCGGGGTGGTCCCGGGCGGTCCCGGGCGGTCCCGGGCGGTGGGGGCGGTCCTGGGCTGTCCGGGTGTGGTCCTGGGCGGTCCGGGTGCGGTCCCGGGCGGTCCGGGGCGGTCCTGTTCGGTCCAGGGCGTCCCGGCGTCCCCGGGCGGTCCCGGGCGGTCCCGGGCGGTCCGGGCCGGTCCTGGGCCGGTCCGGGCCGGTCCCGGGCGGTCCCGCCGGTCGGGCGGTCCCGGGCTGTCCGGTCCCGGGCGTCCCGGCCGGTCGGGGCGGTCCCGGGCTGTCCGGGTGTGGTCCTGGGCGGTCCGGGTGCGGTCCCGGGCGGTCCGGGGCGGTCCCGGGTGGTCCTGGGCGGTCCCGGGCGGTCCCGGGTGGTCCCGGGTGGTCCCGGCCGGTCCGGGGCGGTCCCGGGCGGTCCCGGGCGGTCCCGGGCGGTCCCGGGCAGTGCCGGACCGTCTCGGGCGGTCCCGGGCGGTCCAGGGCGGTCCCGGGCGGTCCCGGGCTCCCGGTCCGGGCGGTCCCGGCGGTCGGGCGGTCCCGGGCGGTCCCGGGCGGTCTCGGGCGGTCCCGGGCGGTCCCGGGCGTTTCAGGGCGGTCCCGGGCGGTCCAGGACGGTCCCGGGCGGTCCGGGGCGGACCCGGGCGGTTCCGGGCGCTCCCGGGCGGTCCCGGGCGGTCCCGGGCGGTCCCGGGCCGTGTCGGGCGGTCCCGGGCGGTCCAGGGCGGTCCCGGGCGGTCCCAGGCGGTCTCGGGCGGTCCCGGGCGGTCCGGGGCGTTCCAGGGCGGTCCCGGGCGGTCCAGGGCGGTCCCGGGCGGTCCTGGGCGGTCCCGGGCGGTCCGAGGCAGTCCCGAGCGGTCCGGGCGGTCCCGGGCGGTCCCGGGTGGTCCCGGGCGTTGTAGGGCGGTCCGGGCGGTCCGGGGTGGTCCCGGGCGGTCCCGGGCGGTCCCGGGCGGTCGGGGCGGTCCTGGGCTGTCCGGGTGTGGTCCTGGGCGGTCCGGGTGCGGGCCGGGCGGTCCGGGGCGGTCCTGGGCGGTCCAGGGCGGTCCCGGGCGGTCCCGGGTGGTCCCGGGCGGTCCCGGGCGGTCCCGGGCGGTCCGGGGCGGTCCTGGGCGGTCCCGGGCGGTCCCGGGCGGTCCCGGGCGGTCGGGGCGGTCCCGGGCTGTCCGGGTGTGGTCCTGGGCGGTCCGGGTGCGGTCCCGGGCGGTCCGGGGCGGTCCCGGGTGGTCCCGGGCGGTCCCGGGCGGTCCCGGGTGGACCCGGGCGGTCCCGGCCGGTCCGGGGCGGTCCCGGGCGGTCCGGAGCGGTCCCGGGCGGTCCCAGGCGGTCCCGGGCGGTCCCGGGCGGTCCGGGGCGGTCCCGGGCGGTCCGGGCGGTCCCGGGCGGTCCCGGGCGGTCCCGGGCGGTCCCGGGCGGTCCCGGGCAGTGCCAGACCGTCTCGGGCGGTCCCGGGCGGTCCAGGGCGGTCCCGGGCGGTCCCGGGCGGTCTCGGGTGGTCCCGGGCGGTCCCGGGCGTTCCAGGGCGGTCCCGGGCGGTCCAGGGCGGTCCCGGGCGGTCCAGGCGGTCCCGGCGGTCCCAGGCGGTCTCGGGCGGTCCCGGGCGGTCCGGGGCGTTTCCAGGGCGGTCCCGGGCGGTTCAGGGCGGTCCCGGGCGGTCCTGGGCGGTCCCGGGCTGTCCGAGGCAGTCCCGAGCGGTCCGGGGCGGTCCCGGGCGGTCCCGGGTGGTCCCGGGCGTTGTAGGGCGGTCCCGGGCGGTCCGGGGTGGTCCCGGGCGGTCCCGGGCGGTCCCGGGCGGTCGGGGCGGTCTGGGCTGTCCGGGTGTGGTCCTGGGCGGTCCGGGTGCGGTCCCGGGCGGTCCGGGGCGGTCCTGTGCGGTCCAGGGCGGTCCCGGGCGGTCCCGGGTGGTCCCGGGCGGTCCCGGGCGGTCCCGGGCGGTCCTGGGCGGTCCCGGGGCGGTCCCGGGCGGTCCCGGGCGGTCGGGGCGGTCCCGGGCTGTCCGGGTGTGGTCCTGGGCGGTCCGGGTGCGGTCCCGGGCGGTCCGGGGCGGTCCTGGGTGGGCCCGGCCGGTCCCGGGCGGTCCCGGGTGGTCCCGGGTGGTCCCGGCCGGTCCGGGCGGTCCCGGGCGGTCCGGAGCGGTCCCGGGCGGTCCCAGGCGGTCCCGGGCGGTCCCGGGCGGTCCGGGGCGGTTCCGGGCGGTCCCGGGCGGTCCCGGGCGGTCCCGGGCGGTCCCGGGCGGTCCCGGGCGGTCCCGGGCAGTGCCGGACCGTCTCGGGCGGTCCCGGGCGGTCCAGGGCGGTCCCGGGCGGTCCCGGGCGGTCTCGGGCGGTCCCGGGCGGTCCCGGGCGTTCCAGGGCGGTCCCGGGCGGTCCAGGGCGGTCCCGGGCGGTCCGGGGCGGACCCGGGCGGTTCCGGGCGCTCCCGGGCGGTCCCGGGCGGTCCCGGGCGGTCCTGGGCCGTCTCGGGCGGTCCCGGGCGGTCCAGGGCGGTCCCGGGCGGTCCCAGGCGGTCTCGGGCGGTCACGGGTGGTCCGGGGCGTTCCAGGGCGGTCCCGGGCGGTCCAGGGCGGTCCCGGGCGGTCCCGGGTGGTCCCGGGCGTTGTAGGGCGGTCCCGGGCGGTCCGGGGCGGTCCCGGGCGGTCCCGGGCGGTCCCGGGCGGTCGGGGCGGTCCTGGGCTGTCCGGGTGTGGTCCTGGGCGGTCCGGGTGCGGTCCCGGGCGGTCCAGGGCGGTCCCGGGCGGTCCCGGGTGGTCCCGGGCGGTCCCGGGCGGTCCCGGGCGGTCCCGGCGGTCCGGGGCGGTCCCGGGCGGTCCCGGGCGGTCCCGGGCGGTCGGGGCGGTCCCGGGCTGTCCGGGTGTGGTCCTGGGCGGTCCGGGTGCGGTCCCGGGCGGTCCGGGGCGGTCCCGGGCGGTCCCGGGCGGTCCCGGGCGGTCCCGGGTGGTCCCGGGCGGTCCCGGGCGGTCCCGGGCAGTCCCGGCGGTCCAGGGCGGTCCCGGGCGGTCCCAGGCGGTCCCGGGTGGTGCCGGGCGGTCCGGGGCGGTCCCGGGCGGTCCCGGGCGGTCCCGGGCGGTCCCGGGCGGTCCCGGGCCGTCCCGGGCGGTCCGGGGCGGTCCCGGGCGGTCCGGGGCGGTCCCGGGTGGCCCGGGGCGGTCCCGGGCGGTCCGGGGCGGTCCCGGGCGGTCCCGGGCGGTCCCGGGCGGTCCCGGGCAGTCCGGGGCGGTCCTGGGCGGTCCGGGGCGGTCCCGGGCGGTCCGGGGCGGTCCCGGGCAGTCCGGGGCGGTCCCGGGCGGATCGGGGCAGTCCGGGGCGGTCCAGGGCGGTCCGGGGCAGTCCGGGGCGGTCCCGGGCGGTCCCGGCGGTCCCGGGCGGTCCCGGGCAGTGCCGGGCAGTCCCGGGCGGTCCCGGGCGGTCCCGGGCGGTCCCGGGCGGTCCCGGCCGGTCCGGGGCGGTCCCGGGCGGTCCGGAGCGGTCCCGGGCGGTCCGGGGCGGTCCCGCGCGGTCCGGGGCAGTCCCGGGCGGTCCGGGGCGGTCCTGGGCGGTCCCGGGGTGGACCCGGGCGGTCCCGGGCGCTCCCGGGCGTTCCCGGGCGGTCCCGGGCGGTCCCGGACCGTCTCGGGCGGTCCCGGGCGGTCCAGTGCGGTCCCGGGCGGTCCCGGGCGGTCTCGGGCGGTCCCGGGCGGTCCCGGGCGTTCCAGGGCGGTCCCGGGCGGTCCCAGGGCGGTCCCGGGCGGTCCGGGGCGGACCCGGGCGGTTCCGGGCGCTCCCGGGCGGTCCCGGGCAGTCCCGGGCGGTCCCGGGCCGTCTCGGGCGGTCCCGGGCGGTCCAGGGCGGTCCCGGGCGGTCCCAGGCGGTCTCGGGCGGTCCCGGGCGGTCCGGGGCGTTCCAGGGCGGTCCCGGGCGGTCCAGGGCGGTCCCGGGCGGTCATGGGCGATCCTGGGCAGTCCAAGGCGGTCCCGAGCGGTCCGGGGCGGTCCCGGGCGGTCCCGGGTGGTCCCGGGCGTTGTAGGGCGGTCCCGGGCGGTCCGGGGCAGTCCCGGGCGGTCCCGGGCGGTCCCGGGCGGTCGGGGCGGTCCTGGGCTGTCCGGGTGTGGTCCTGGGCGGTCCGGGTGCGGTCCCGGGCGGTCCGGGGCGGTCCCCGGCGGTCCAGGGCGGTCCCGGGCGGTCCCGGGTGGTCCCGGGCGGTCCCGGGCGGTCCCGGGCGGTCCCGGCGGTCCAGGGCGGTCCCGGGCGGTCCCGGGCGGTCCCGGGCGGTCGGGGCGGTCCCGGGCTGTCCGGGTGTGGTCCAGGGCAGTCCGGGTGCGGTCCCGGGCGGTCCGGGGCGGTCCCGGGCGGTCCCGGGCGTTCCCGGGCGGTCCCGGGTGGTCCCGGGCGGTCCCGGGCGGTCCCGGGCGGTCCCGGCGGTCCAGGCGGTCCCGGGCGGTCCCAGGCGGTCCCGGGCGGTCCCGGGCGGTCCGGGGCGGTCCCGGGCGGATCGGGGTAGTCCGGGGCGGTCCAGGGCAGTCCTGGGCGGTCCGGGGCGGTCCCGGGCGGTCCCGGGCGGTCCCGGGCGGTCCCGGGCAGTGCCGGGCAGTCCCGGGCGGTCCCGGGCGGTCCCGGGCGGTCCCGGGCGGTCCCGGCCGGTTCGGGGCGGTCCCGGGCGGTCCGGAGCGGTCCAGGGTGGTCCGGGGCGGTCCCGGGCGGTCCGGGGCAGTCCCGGGCAGTCCGGGGCGGTCCTGGGCGGTCCGGGTGGACCCGGGCGGTCCCGGGCGCTCCCGGGCGTTCCCGGGCGGTCCGGGGCGGTCCCGGACCGTCTCGGGCGGTCCCGGGCGGTCCAGTGCGGTCCCGGGCGGTCCCGGGCGGTCTCGGGCGGTCCCGGGCGGTCCCGGGCGTTCCAGGGCGGTCCCGGGCGGTCCAGGGCGGTCCCGGGCGGTCCGGGGCGGACCCGGGCGGTTCCGGGCGCTCCCGGGCGGTCCCGGGCGGTCCCGGGCGGTCCCGGGCCGTTTCGGGCGGTCCCGGGCGGTCCAGGGCGGTCCCGGGCGATCCCAGGCGGTCTCGGGCGGTCCCGGGCGGTCCGGGGCGTTCCAGGGCGGTCCCGGGCGGTCCAGGGCGGTCCCGGGCGGTCCTGGGCGGTCCCGGGCGGTCCAAGGCGGTCCCGAGCGGTCCGGGGCGGTCCCGGGCGGTCCCGGGTGGTCCCGGGCGTTGTAGGGCGGTCCCGGGCGGTCCGGGGCGGTCCCGGGCGGTCCCGGGCGGTCCCGGGCGGTCGGGGCGGTACTGGGCTGTCCGGGGTGTGGTCCTGGGCGGTCCGGGTGCGGTCCCGGGCGGTCCGGGGCGGTCCCCGGCGGTCCAGGGCGGTCCCAGGCGGTCCCGGGTGGTCCCGGGCGGTCTCGGGCGGTCCCGGGCGGTCCCGGCGGTCCGGGGCGGTCCCGGGCGGTCCCGGGCGGTCCCGGGCGGTCGGGGCGGTCCCGGGCTGTCCGGGTGTGGTCCTGGGCAGTCCGGGTGCGGTCCCGGGCGGTCCGGGGCGGTCCCGGGCGGTTCCGGGCGTTCCCGGGCGGTCCCGGGTGGTCCCGGGCGGTCCCGGGCGGTCCCGGGCGGTCCCGGCGGTCCAGGGCGGTCCCGGGCGGTCCCAGGCGGTCCTGGGCGGTCCCGGGCGGTCCGGGGCGGTCCCGGGCGGTCCCGGGCGGTCCCGGGCGGTCCCGGGCTGTCCCGGGCGGTCCGGGGCGGTCCCGGGCGGTCCGGGGCGGTCCCGGGTGGCCCGGGGCGGTCCCGGGCGGTCCGGGGCGGTCCCGGGCGGTCCCGGGCGGTCCCGGGCGGTCCCGGGCAGTCCGGGGCGGTCCCGGGCGGTCCGGGGCGGTTACGGGCGGTCCGGGGCGGTCCCGGGCAGTCCGGGGCGGTCCCGGGCGGTCCGGGGCAGTCCCGGGCGGTCCAGGGCGGTCCTGGGCGGTCCGGGGCGGTCCCGGGCCGTCCCGGGCGGTCCCGGGCGGTCCCGGGCAGTGCCCGGCAGTCCCGGGCGGTCCCAGGCGGTCCCGGGCGGTCCCGGGCGGTCCCGGGCGGTCCCGGCCGGTCCGGGGCGGTCCCGGGCGGTCCGGAGCGGTCCCGGGCGGTCCGGGGCGGTCCCGGGCGGTCCGGGGCAGTCCCGGGCGGTCCGGGGCGGTCCTGGGCGGTCCGGGGCGGACCCGGGCGGTCCCGGGCGCTCCCGGGCGTACCCGGGCGGTCCCGGGCGGTCCCGGACCGTCTCGGGCGGTCCCGGGCGGTCCAGGGCGGTCCCGGGCGGTCCCGGGCGGTCTCGGGCGGTCCCGGGCGGTCCCGGGCGTTCCAGGGCGGTCCCGGGCGGTCCAGGGCGGTCCCGGGCGGTCCGGGGCGGACCCGGGCGGTTCCGGGCGCTCCCGGGCGGTCCCGGGCGGTCCCGGGCGGTCCCGGGCCGTCTCGGGCGGTCCCGGGCGGTCCAGGGCGGTCCCGGGCGGTCCCAGGCGGTCTCGGGCGGTCCCGGGCGGTCCGGGGCATTCCAGGGCGGTCCCGGGCGGTCCAGGGCGGTCCCGGGCGGTCCTGGGCGGTCCCGGGCGGTCCGAGGCGGTCCCGAGCGGTCCGGGGCAGTCCCGGGCGGTCCCGGGTGGTCGGAGCGGTCCTGGGCTGTCCGGGTGTGGTCCTGGGCGGTCCGGGTGCGGTCCCGGGCGGTCCGGGGCGGTCCCCGGCGGTCCAGGGCGGTCCCCGGCGGTCCCGGGTGGTCCCGGGCGGTCCCGGGCGGTCCCGGGCGGTCACGGCGGTCCGGGACGGTCCCGGGCGGTCCCGGGCGGTCCCGGGCGGTCGGGGCGGTCCCGGGCTGTCCGGGTGTGGTACTGGGCGGTCCGGGTGCAGTCCCGGGCGGTCCGGGGCGGTCCCGGGCGGTCCCGGGTGGTCCCGGGCGGTCCCGGGTGGTCCCTGGCGGTCCCGGGCGGTCCCGGGCGGTCCCGGCGGTCCAGGGCGGTCCCGGGCGGTCCCAGGCGGTCCCGGGCGGTCCCGGGCGGTCCGGGGCGGTCCCGGGCGGTCCCGGGCGGTCCCGGGCGGTCCTGGGCCGTCCCGGGCGGTCCGGGGCGGTCCCGGGCGGTCCGGGGCGGTCCCGGGTGGTCCGGGGCGGTCCCGGGCGGTCCGGGGCGGTCCCGGGCGGTCCCGGGCGGTCCCGGGCGGTCCCGGGTAGTCCGGGGCGGTCCCGGGCGGTACTGGGCGGTCCCGGGCGGTCCGGGGGCGGTCCCGGGCGGTCCGGGGCGGTCCCGGGCGGTCCGGGGCAGTGCCGGGCGGTCCAGGGCGGTCCTGGGCGGTCCGGGGCGGTCCCGGGCGGTCCCTGGCGGTCCCGGGCGGTCCCGGGCAGTGCCGGGCAGTCCCGGGCGGTCCCGGGCGGTCCCGGGCGGTCCCGGGCGGTCCCGGGCGGTCCGGGGCGGTCCCGGCCGGTCCGGGGCGGTCCCGGGCGGTCCCGGGCGGTCCCGGGCGGTCCGGGGCGGTCCCGGGCGGTCCGGGGCAGTCCCGGGCGGTCCGGGGCGGTCCTGGGCGGTCCGGGGCGGTCCCGGGCGGTCCCGGGCGGTCCCTGGCGGTCCCGGGCGGTCCGGGGCGGTCCCGGGCGGTCCGGGGCAGTCCCGGGCGGTCCGGGGCGGTCCCGGGCGGTCCGGGGCGGTCCCGGGCGGTCCCGGGCGGTCCCGGGCGGTCCCAGGCGGTGCTGGGCAGTCCCGGGCTGTCCCGGGCGGTCCCGGGCGGTCCCGGGCGGTCCGGGGCGGACCCGGGCGGTCCCGGGCGCTCCCGTGCGGTCCCGGGCGGTCCCGGGCGGTCCCCAGCCATCTCGGGCGGTCCCGGGCGGTCCAGGGCGGTCCCGGGCGGTCCCGGGCGGTCTCGGGCGGTCCCAGGCGGTCCCGGGCGTTCCAGGGCGGTCCCGGGCGGTCCAGGGCGGTCCCGGGCGGTCCCGGGCGGTCCCGGGCGGTCCGAGGCGGTCCCGGGCGGTCCGGGGCGGTCCCGGGCGGTCCCGGGTGGTCCCGGGCGTTCTAGGGCGGTCCCGGGCGGTCCGTGGCGGTCCCGGGCGGTCCCGGGCGGTCCCGGGCGGTCGGGGCGGTCCCGGGCGGTCCGGGTGTGGTCCTGGGCGGTCCGGGTGCGGTCCCGGACGGTCTGGGGTGGTCCCCGGCGGTCCCGGGCGGTCCCGGGCGGTCCCGGGCGGTCCCGGATGGTCCCGGGCGGTCTCGGGCGGTCCCAGGCGGTCCCGGCGGTCCAGCGCGGTCCCGGGCGGTCCCGGGCGGTCCCGGGCGGTCCCGGGCGGTCCGGGGCGGTCGCGTGCGGTCCCGGGCGGTCCCGGGCGGTCCCGGGTGGTCCCGCGCTGTCCCGGGCGGTCCCGGGCGGTCCGGGGCGGTCCCGGGCGGTCCGGGGCAGTCCCGGGTGGTCCAGGGCGGTCCCGGGCGGTCCGGGGCAATCCGGGGCGGTCCGGGGCGGTCCGGGGCGGTCCGGGGCGTTCCCGGGCGGTCCCGGGCGGTCCGGGACGATCCCGGGCGGTCCGGGGCGGTCCCGGGCGGTTCGGGGCGGTCCCGGGCGGTCCGGGGCAATCCACGGCGGTCCGGGGCGGTCCGGGGCAGTCCCGGGCGGTCCCGGGCGGTCCGGGGCAATCCGCGGCGGTCCGGGGCGGTCCGGGGCGGTCCCGGGCGGTCCCGGGCGGTCCCGGGCGGTCCCGGGTGGTCCCGGGCGGTCTCGGGCGGTCCCGGGCGGTCCCTGCGGTCCAGGGCGGTCCCGGGCGGTCCCGGGCGGTCCCGGGCTGTCCCGGGCAGTCCGGGGCAGTCCCGGGCGGTCCCGGGCGGTCCCGGGCGGTCCCGGGCGGTCTCGGGCGGTCCGGGGCAGTCCCGGGCAGTCCGGGGCGGTCCCGGGCGGTCCGGGGCGGTCCGGGGCAATCCGGGTGGTCCGCGGCAGTCCGGGGCGGTCCCGGGCGGTCCCGGGCGGTCCGGGGCGGTCCCGGGCGGTCCGGGGCGGTCCTGGGCGGTCCGGGGCGGTCCCGGGCGGTCCGGGACAATCCGGGGCGGTCCGGGGCGGTCCCGGGCGGTCCCGGGCGGTCCCGGGCGGTCCAGAGCGGTCACGGGCCGTCTAGGGCGGTCCCGGGCGGTCCCGGGCGGTCCCGGGCGGTCCCGGGCGGTCCTGGGCGGTCCCGGGCGGTCCCGGGCGGTCCAGGGCCGTCCCGGGCGGTCCGGGGCGGTCTCGGGCAGTCCCGGGCGGTCCGGGGCGGTCCCGGGCGGTCCGGGGCGGTCCCGGGCGGTCCGGGGCGGTCCTGGGCGGTCCGGGGCAATCCGGGGCGGTCCAGGGCGGTCCGGGCCGGTCCCGGGCGGTCCGGGGCGGTCCCGGGCGGTCCCGGGCGGTCCCGGGCGGTCCCGGGCGGTCCCGGGCGGTCCCGGGCGGTCCGGGGCGGTCCCGGGCGGTCCGGGGCGGTCCCGGGCAGTCCCGGGCGGTCCCGGGCGGTCCGGGGCAGTCCCGGGCAGTCCCGGGCGGTCCCGGGCGGTCCCGGGTGGTCCCGGGCGTTCTAGGGCGGTCCCGGGCGGTCCGTGGCGGTCCCGGGCGGTCCCGGGCGGTCCCGGGCGGTCGGGGCGGTCCCGGGCGGTCCGGGTGTGGTCCTGGGCGGTCCGGGTGCGGTCCCGGACGGTCTGGGGCGGTCCCCGGCGGTCCCGGGCGGTCCCGGGCGGTCCCGGGCGGTCCCGGATGGTCCCGGGCGGTCTCGGGCGGTCCCAGGCGGTCCCGGCGGTCCAGCGCGGTCCCGGGCGGTCCCGGGCGGTCCCGGGCGGTCCCGCGCGGTCCGGGGCGGTCGCGTGCGGTCCCGGGCGGTCCCGGGCGGTCCCGGGTGGTCCCGCGCTGTCCCGGGCGGTCCCGGGCGGT
This sequence comes from Petromyzon marinus, assembly GCF_048934315.1. Lineage (NCBI taxonomy): Eukaryota > Metazoa > Chordata > Hyperoartia > Petromyzontiformes > Petromyzontidae > Petromyzon > Petromyzon marinus. The sequence continues at coordinate 29,729 of NW_027423219.1, forward strand.
CCGGGGCGGTCCCGGGCGGTCCGGGGCAGTCCCGGGTGGTCCAGGGCGGTCCCGGGCGGTCCGGGGCAATCCGGGGCGGTCCGGGGCGGTCCGGGGCGGTCCGGGGCGTTCCCGGGCGGTCCCGGGCGGTCCGGGACGATCCCGGGCGGTCCGGGGCGGTCCCGGGCGGTTCGGGGCGGTCCCGGGCGGTCCGGGGCAATCCGCGGCGGTCCCGGGGCGGTCCGGGGCAGTCCCGGGCGGTCCCGGGCGGTCCGGGGCAATCCGCGGCGGTCCGGGGCGGTCCGGGGCGGTCCCGGGCGGTCCCGGGCGGTCCCGGGCGGTCCCGGGTGGTCCCGGGCGGTCTCGGGCGGTCCCGGGCGGTCCCTGCGGTCCAGGGCGGTCCCGGGCGGTCCCGGGCGGTCCCGGGCTGTCCCGGGCAGTCCGGGGCAGTCCCGGGCGGTCCCGGGCGGTCCCGGGCGGTCCCGGGCGGTCTCGGGCGGTCCGGGGCAGTCCCGGGCAGTCCGGGGCGGTCCCGGGCGGTCCGGGGCGGTCCGGGGCAATCCGGGTGGTCCGCGGCAGTCCGGGGCGGTCCCGGGCGGTCCCGGGCGGTCCGGGGCGGTCCCGGGCGGTCCGGGGCGGTCCTGGGCGGTCCGGGGCGGTCCCGGGCGGTCCGGGACAATCCGGGGCGGTCCGGGGCGGTCCCGGGCGGTCCCGGGCGGTCCCGGGCGGTCCAGAGCGGTCACGGGCCGTCTAGGGCGGTCCCGGGCGGTCCCGGGCGGTCCCGGGCGGTCCCGGGCGGTCCTGGGCGGTCCCGGGCGGTCCCGGGCGGTCCAGGGCCGTCCCGGGCGGTCCGGGGCGGTCTCGGGCAGTCCCGGGCGGTCCGGGGCGGTCCCGGGCGGTCCGGGGCGGTCCCGGGCGGTCCGGGGCGGTCCTGGGCGGTCCGGGGCAATCCGGGGCGGTCCAGGGCGGTCCGGGCCGGTCCCGGGCGGTCCGGGGCGGTCCCGGGCGGTCCCGGGCGGTCCCGGGCGGTCCCGGGCGGTCCCGGGCGGTCCCGGGCGGTCCGGGGCGGTCCCGGGCGGTCCGGGGCGGTCCCGGGCAGTCCCGGGCGGTCCCGGGCGGTCCGGGGCAGTCCCGGGCAGTCCCGGGCGGTCCCGGGCGGTCCCGGGCGGTCGGGCAGTCCCGGGCGGTTCGGGGCTATCCGGGGCGGTCCGGGGCGGTCCGGGGCGATCCCGGGCAGTCCAGGGCGGTCCGGGGCGGTCCCGGGCGGTCCGGGGCGGTCCCGGGCGGTCCGGGGCGGTCCTGGGCGGTCCGGGGCAATCCGGGGTGGTCCAGGGTGGTCCGGGCCGGTCCCGGGCGGTCCCGGGCAGTCAAGGGCGGTCCTGGGCGGTCCCGGGCGGTCCCGGGCGGTCCCGGGCGGTCCCGGGCGGTCCCAGGCGGTCCTGGGCGGTCCCGTACGGTCCCGGGCGGTCCCGGGCGGTCCCGGGCGGTCCGTGCGGTCCCGGGCAGTCCGGGGCGGTCCCGGGCGGTACCGGGCGGTCCCGGGCGGTCCCGGGCGGTCCCGGGCGTTCCAGGGCGGTCCCGGACGGTCCTGGGCGGTCCCGGGCGGTCCGAGGCGGTCCCGGGCGGTCCGGGGCGGTCCCGGGCGGTCCCGGGCGGTCCCGGGCGTTCTAGGGCGGTCCCGGGCGGTCCGGGGCGGTCCCGGGCGGTCCCGGGCGGTCCCGGGCGGTCGGGGCGGTCCCGGGCGGTCCGGGTGTGGTCCTGGGCGGTCCGGGTGCAGTCCCGGGCGGTCCGGGGCGGTCCCGGGCGGTCCCGGGCGGTCCCGGGCGGTCCCAGGTTGTGCCGGGCAGTCCCGGGCGGTCCCGGGCGGTCCCGGGTGGTCCCGGGCAGTCCCGGGCGGTCCGGGGCGGACCCGGGCGGTCCCGGGCGCTCCCGGGCGGTCAAGGGCGGTCCCGGGCGGTCCCGGGCCGTCTCGGGCGGTCCCGGGCGGTCCAGGGCGGTCCCGGGCGGTCCCGGGCGGTCTCGGGCGGTCCCGGGCGGTCCCGGGCGTTCCAGGGCGGTCCCGGGCGGTCCAGGGCGGTCCCGGGCGGTCCTGGGCGGTCCCGGGCGGTCCGAGGCGGTCCCGGGCGGTCCGGGGCGGTCCCGGGCGGTCCCGGGTGGTCCCGGGCGTTCTAGGGCGGCCCGGGCGGTCCGGGGCGGTCCCGGGCGGTCCCGGGCGGTCCCGGGCGGTCAGGGCGGTCCCGGACGGTCCGGGTGTGGTCCTGGGAGGTCCGGGTGCGGTCCCGGGCGGTCTGGGGCGGTCCCCGGCGGTCCCGGGCGGTCCCGTTCGGTCCCAGGCGGTCCTGGGTGGTCCCAGGCGGTCTCGGGCGGTCCCGGGCGGTCCCGGGCGGTCCCGGGCGGTCAGGGCGGTCCCGGGCGGTCCGGGTGTGGTCCTGGGAGGTCCGGGTGCGGTCCCGGGCGGTCCGGGGCGGTCCCGGGCGGTCCCGGGCGGTCCCGGGCGGTCCAGAGCGGTCCCGGGCCGTCTAGGGCGGTTCCCGGCGGTCCCGGGCGGTCCCGGGCGGTCCCGGGCGGTCCTGGGCGGTCCTGGGCGGTCCCGGGCGGTCCGGGGCGGTCCCGGGCGGTCCGGGGCAGTCTCGGGCAGTCCCGGGCGGTCCGGGGCGGTCCCGGGCGGTCCGGGGCGGTCCCGGGCGGTCCGGGGCGGTCCTGGGCGGTCCGGGGCAATCCGGGGCGGTCCAGGGCGGTCCGGGCCGGTCCCGGGCGGTCCCGGGCAGTCCCGGGCGGTCCCGGGCAGTCCCGGGCGGTTCTGGGCGGTCCCGGGCGGTCCCGGGCGGTCCCGGGCGGTTCCGGGCGGTCCCGGGCGGTCCGGGGCGGTCCCGGGCGGTCCGGGGCGGTCCCGGGCGGTCCCGGGCGGTCCCGGGCGGTCCCGGGCGGTCCCGGGCGGTCCCGGGCGGTCCGGGGCGGTCCCGGGCGGTCCGGGGGCGGTCCCGGGCAGTCCCGGGCGGTCCCGGGCGGTCCGGGGCCGTCCCGGGCAGTCCCGGGCGGTCCCGGGCGGTCCCGGGCGGTCGGGCGGTCCCGGGCGGTTCGGGGCTATCCGGGGCGGTCCGGGGCGGTCCGGGGCGATCCCGGGCAGTCCAGGGCGGTCCGGGGCGGTCCCGGGCGGTCCGGGGCGGTCCCGGGTGGTCCGGGGCGGTCCTGGGCGGTCCGGGGCAATCCGGGGTGGTCCAGGGTGGTCCGGGCTGGTCCCGGGCGGTCCCAGGCAGTCCCGGGCGGTCCTGGGCGGTCCCGGGCGGTCCCGGGCGGTCCCGGGCGGTCCCGGGCGGTCCCGGGCGGTCCTGGGCGGTCCTGGGCGGTCCCGTACGGTCCCGGGCGGTCCCGGGCGGTCTCGGGCGGTCCGTGCGGTCCCGGGCAGTCCGGGGCGGTCCCGGGCGGTCCCGGGCGGTCCCGGGCGGTCCCGGGCGGTCCCGGGCGTTCCAGGGCGGTCCCGGGCGGTCCTGGGCGGTCCCGGGCGGTCCGAGGCGGTCCCGGGCTGTCCGGGGCGGTCCCGGGCGGTCCCGGGCGGTCCCGGGCGGTCGGGGCGGTCCCGGGCGGTCCGGGTGTGGTCCTGGGCGGTCCGGGTGCAGTCCCGGGCGGTCTGGGGCGGTCCCGGGCGGTCCCGGGCGGTCCCGGGCGGTCCCAGGCGGTGCCGGGCAGTCCCGGGCGGTCCCGGGCGGTCCCGGGTGGTCCCGGGCAGTCCCGGGCGGTCCGGGGCGGACCCGGGCGGTCCCGGGCGCTCCCGGGCGGTCCCGGGCGGTCCCGGGCGGTCCCGGGCCGTCTCGGGCGGTCCCGGGCGGTCCAGGGCGGTCCCGGGCGGTCCCGGGCGGTCTCGGGCGGCCCCGGGCGGTCCCGGGCGTTCCAGGGCGGTCCCGGGCGGTCCAGGGCGGTCCCGGGCGGTTCTGGGCGGTCCCGGGCGGTCCGAGGCGGTCCCGGGCGGTCCGGGGCGGTCCCGGGCGGTCCCGGGTGGTCCCGGGCGTTCTAGGGCGGCCCGGGCGGTCCGGGGCGGTCCCGGGCGGTCCCGGGCGGTCCCGGGCGGTCAGGGCGGTCCCGGGCGGTCCGGGTGTGGTCCTGGGAGGTCCGGGTGCGGTCCCGGGCGGTCCGGGGTGGTCCCCGGCGGTCCCGGGCGGTCCCGGGCGGTCCCGGGCGGTCCCGGGTGGTCCCAGGCGGTGTCGGGCGGTCCCGGGCGGTCCCGGCGGTCCAGCGCGGTCCCGGGCGGTCCCGGGCGGTCCCGGGCGGTCCCGGGCGGTCCGGGGCGGTCGCGGGCGGTCCCGGGCGGTCCCGGGCGGTCCCGGGCGGTCCCGCGCAGTCCCGGGCGGTCCCGGGCGGTCCGGGGTGGTCCCGGGCGGTCCGGGGCGGTCCCGGGCGGTCCGGGGCGTTCCCAGGCGGTCCGGGCGGTCCTGGGCGGTCCGGGGCAGTCCCGGGCGGTCCGGGGCGGTCCCGGGCGGTCCGGGGCAATCCGGGGCGGTCCGGGGCGGTCCGGGGCGTTCCCGGGCGGTCCCGGGCGGTCCGGGGCGGTCCCGGGCGGTCCGGGGCGGTCCCGGGCGGTCCGGGGCGGTCCCGGGCGGTCCGGGGCAATCCGGGGCAGTCCGGGGCGGTCCGGGGCAGTCCCGGGCGGTCCCGGGCAGTCCCGGCGGTCCCGGGCAGTCCCGGGGCGGTCCTGGGCCGTCCCGGGCGGTCCCGGGCGGTCCGGGGCGGTCCCGGGCGGTCCGGGGCGGTACCGGGCGGTCCCGGGCGGTCCCCGGCGGTTCTGGGCGGTCCCGGGCGGTCCCGGGCGGTCCCGGGTGGTCCGGGGTGGTCCCGGGCGGTCCGGGGCGGTCCCGGGCAGTCCGGGGCGGTCCCGGGCGGTCCGGGGCGGTCCCGGGCGGTCCCGGGCGGTCCAGGGCGGTCCCCGGCGGTCCTGGGCGGACCCAGGCGGTCCCGGGCGGTCCGACGCGGTCCCGGGTTGTCCGGGGCGGTCCCGGGCGGTCCCGGGCGGTCCCAGGCATTCTAGGGCGGTCCCGGGCGGTCCGGGGCGGTCGCGGGCGGTCCCGGGCGGTCCCAGGCGGTCGGGGCGGTCCCCGGGCGGTCCGGGTGTGGTCCTGGGCGGTCCGGGTGCGGTCCCGGGCGGTCCGGGGCGGTCCCGGGTGGTTCCGGGCGGTCCCGGGCGGTCCCGGGTGGTCCCGGGCGGTCTCGGGCGGTCCCGGGCGGTCCCGGCGGTCCAGGGCGGTCCCAGGCAGTCCCGGGCGGTCCCGGGCTGTCCCGGGCAGTCCGGGGCGGTCGCGGGCGGTCCCGGGCGGTCCCGGGCGGTCACGGGCGGTCTCGGGCGGTCCGGGGCAGTCCCGGGAGGTCCGGAGCGGTCCCGGGCGGTCCGAGGCGGTCCGGGGCAAGCCGGGGCGGTCCGGTGCAGTCCGGGGCGGTCCCGGGCGGTCCCGGGCGGTCCGGGGCGGTCCCGGGCAGTCCGGGGCGGTCCCAGGCGGTCCGGGGCGGTCCCGGGCGGTCCGGGGCAATCCGGGGCGGTCCGGGGCGGTCCCGGGCGGTCCCGGGCGGTCCCGGGCGGTCCCGGGCGGTCCAGAGCGGTCCCGGGCCGTCTAGGGCGGTCCCGGGCGGTCCCGGGCGGTCCCGGGCGGTCCCGGGCGGTCCCGGGCGGTCCTGGGCGGTCCCGGGCGGTCCCGGGCGGTCCGGGGCGGTCCCGGGCGGTCCCGGGTGGTCCCGGGCGGTCCCGGGTGGTCCTGGGCGGTCCCGGGCGGTCCCGGGCGGTCCCGGGCGGTCCCGGCCGGTCCGGGGCGGTCCCGGGCGGTCCGGGGCGGTCCCGGGCGGTCCGGGGCGGTCCCGGGCGGTCCGGGGCGGTCCCGGGCGGTTTGGGGCGGTCCCGGGCGGTCCCGGGCGGTCCCGGGCGGTCCCGGGCGGTCCCGGGCGGTCCCGGGCGGTTCGGGGCTATCCGGGGCGGTCCGGGGCGGTCCGGGGCGGTCCCGGGCAGTCCCGGGCGATCCGGGGCGGTCCCGGGCGGTCCGGGGCGGTCCCGGGTGGTCCGGGGCGGTCCTGGGCGGTCCGGGGCAATCCGGGGCGGTCCGGGGCGTCCGGGGCGGTCCCGGCGGTCCTGGGCAGTCCGGGGCGGTCCCGGGCGGTCCCGGGCGGTCCCGGGCGGTCCCGGGCGGTCCGGGGCGGTCCTGGGCGGTCCCATGCGGTCCCGGGCGGACCCGGGCGGTCCCGGGCGGTCCGGTGCGGTCCCGGGCGGTCCGGGGCGGTCCCGGGCGGTCCCGGGCGGTCCCGGACGGTCCCGGGCGGTCCCGGGCGTTCCAGGGCGGTCCCGGGCGATCCTGCGCGGTCCCGGGCGGTCCGAGGCAGTCCCGGGCGGTCCGGGGCGGTCCCGGGCGGTCCCGGGCGGTCCGGGGCGTTCTAGGGCGGTCCCGGGCGGTCCGGGGCGGTCCCGGGCGGTCCCGGGCGGTCCCGGGCGGTCGGGGCGGTCCCGAGCGGTCCGGGTGTGGTCCTGGGCGGTCCGGGTGCGGTCCCGGGCGGTCCCGGGCGGTCCCGGGTGGTCCGGGGTGGTCCCGGGCGGTCCGGGGTGGTCCCGGGCAGTCCGGGGCGGTGCCGGGCGGTCCGGGGCGGTCCCGGGCGGTCCCGGGCGGTCCAGGGCGGTCCCGGGCGGTCCTGGGCGGTCCCAGGCGGTCCCGGGCGGTCCGAGGCGGTCCCGGGTGGTCCGGGGCAGTCCCGAGCGGTCCCGGGCGGTCCCAGGCATTCTAGGGCGGTCCCGGGCGGTCCGGGGCGGTCCCGGGCGGTCCCGGGCGGTCCCAGGCGGTCGGGGCGGTCCCGGGCGGTCCGGGTGTGGTCCTGGGCGGTCCGGGTGCGGTCCCGGGCGGTCCGGGGCGGTCCCGGGCGGTTCCGGGCGGTCCCGGGCGGTCCCGGGTGGTCCAGGGCGGTCTCGGGCGGTCCCGGGCGGTCCCGGCGGTCCAGGGCGGTCCCAGGCAGTCCCGGGCGTTCCCGGGCTGTCCCGGGCAGTCCGGGGCGGTCGCGGGCGGTCCCGGGGCGGTCCCGGGCGGTCTCGGGCGGTCCGGGGCAGTCCCGGGCGGTCCGGGGCGGTCCCGGGCGGTCCGGGGCGGTCCGGGGCAAGCCGGGGCGGTCCGGTGCAGTCCGGGGCGGTCCCGGGCGGTCCCGGGCGGTCCGGGGCGGTCCCGGGCGGTCCGGGGCAATCAGGGGCGGTCCGGGGTGGTCCCGGGCGGTCCCGGGCGGTCCCGGGCGGTCCCGGGCGGTCCAGAGCGGTCCCGGGCCGTCTAGGGCGGTCCCGGGCTGTCCCGGGCGGTCCTGGGCGGTCCCGGGCGGTCCCGGGCGGTCCGGGGCGGTCCCGGGCGGTCCGGGGCGGTCCCGGGCGGTCCCGGGTGGTCCCGGGCGGTCCCGGGCGGTCCCGGGCGGTCCCGGGCGGTCCCGGGCGGTCCCGGGCGGTCCGGGGCGGTTCCGGGCGGTCCGGGGCGGTCCCGGGCGGTCCGGGGCTGTCCCGGGCGGTCCGGGGCGGTCCCGGGCGGTCCGGGGCGGTCCCGGGCGGTCCGGGGCGGTCCCGGGAGGTCCGGGGCGGTCCGGGGCGGTCCCGGGCAGTCCCGGGCGGTCCGGGGCGGTCCCGGGCGGTCCGGGGCGGTCCCGGGCGGTCCGGGGCGGTCCTGGGCGGTCCGGGGCAATCCGGGGCGGTCCGGGGCGGTCCGGGGCGGTCCCGGGCGGTCCTGGGCAGTCCCGGGCGGTCCCGGGCGGTCCCGGGCGGTCCCGGGTGGTTCCGGGCGGTCCCGGGCGGTCCGGGGCGGTCCTGGGCGGTCCCATGCGGTCCCGGGCGGTCCCGGGTGGTCCCGGGCGGTCCGGTGCGGTCCCGGGCGGTCCGGGGCGGTCCCGGGCGGTCCCGGGCGGTCCCGGACGGTCCGGGGCAAGCCGGGGCGGTCCGGTGCAGTCCGGGGCGGTCCCGGGCGGTCCCGGGCGGTCCGGGCGGTCCCGGGCAGTCCGGGGCGGTCCCAGGCGGTCCGGGGCGTTCTAGGGCAGTCCCGGGCGGTCCGGGGCGGTCCCGGGCGGTCCCGGGCGGTCCCGGCGGTCGGGGCGGTCCCGGGCGGTCCAGAGCGGTCCCGGGCCGTCTAGGGCGGTCCCGGGCGGTCCCGGGCGGTCCCGGGCGGTCCCGGGCGGTCCCGGGCGGTCCTGGGCTGTCCCGGGCGGTCCCGGGCGGTCCGGGGGCGGTCCCGGGCGGTCCGGGGCGGTCCCGGGCGGTCCCGGGCGGTCCCGGGCAGTCCCGGGTGGTCCGGGGCAGTCCCGGGCGGTCCGGGGCAATCCGGGGCGGTCCGGGTCGGTCCGGGGCGTTCCCGGGCGGTCCCGGGCGGTCCGGGGCAGTCCCGGGCGGTCCGGGGCGGTCCCGGGCGGTCCGGGGCAATCCGGGGCGGTCCGGGGCGGTCTGGGGCACTCCCGGGCAGTCCCGGGCAGTCCCGGGCGGTCCCGGGTGGTCCAGAGCGGTCCCGGGCGTTCCCGGGCGGTCCCGGACGGTCCCGGGCGGTCCCCGGCGGTCCCGGGCGGTCCTGGGTGGTCCCGGGCGGTCCCGGGCGGTCCGGGGCGGTCCCGGGCGGTCCGGGGCGGTCCCGGGCGGTCCCGGACGGTCCCGGGCGGTCCCGGGCGGTCCCGGGCGGTCCGGGGTGGTCCGGGCGGTCCGGGGCAGTCCCGGGCGGTCCGGGGCAGTCCCGGGTGGTCCGGGGCGGTCCCGGGCGGTCCTGGGCGGTCCAGGGCGGTCCCGGGCAGTTCTGGGCGGTCCCGGGCGGTCCGAGGCGGTCCCGGGCGGTCCGGGGCGGTCCCGGGCAGTCCCGGGCGGTCCCGGCGTTCCCGGGCGGTCCAGAGCGGTCCCGTGCGGTCTAGGGCGGTCCCGGGCGGTCCTGGGCGGTCCCGGGCGGTCCCGGGCGGTCCCGGGCGGTCTGGGCGGTCCCGGGCGGTCCCGGGCGGTCCGGGGCGGTCCGGGCGGTGCGGGGCGGTCCCGGGCGGTCCCGGGCGGTCGGGGCGGTCCCGAGCAGTCCGGGTGTGGTCCTGGGCGGTCCGGGTGCGGTCCCGGGCGGTCCGGGGCGGTCCCGGGCGGTCCCGGCCGGTCCCGGGCGGTCCCGGGTGGTCCCGGGCAGTCTTGGGCGGTCCTGGGCGGTCCCGGCGGTCCAGGGCGGTCCCGAGCGGTCCCGGGCGGTCCCGGGCGGTCCCGGGCGGTCCGGGGCAGTCCCGGGCGGTCCGGGGCAATCCGGGGCGGTCCGGGGCGGTCCGGGGCGTTCCCGGGCGGTCCCGGGCGGTCCGGGGCAGTCCCGGGCGGTCCGGGGCGGTCCCGGGCGGTCCGGGGCGGTCCCGGGCGGTCCGGGGCAATCCGGGGCGGTCCGGGGCGGTCTGGGGCACTCCCGGGGCAGTCCCGGGCAGTCCCGGGCGGTCCCGGGCGGTCCAGAGCGGTCCCGGGCGTTCCCGGGCGGTCCCGGGCGGTCCCGGGCGGTCCCCGGGGCGGTCCCTGGCGGTCCTGGGTGGTCCCGGGCGGTCCCGGGCGGTCCGGGGCGATCCCGGGCGGTCCGGGGCGGTCCCGGGCGGTCCCGGACGGTCCCGGGCGGTCCCGGGCGGTCCCGGGCGGTCCGGGGTGGTCCCGGGCGGTCCGGGGCAGTCCCGGGCGGTCCGGGGCAGTCCCGGGCGGTCTGGGGCGGTCCCGGGCGGTCCTGGGCGGTCCAGGGCGGTCCCGGGCAGTCCTGGGCGGTCCCGGGCGGTCCGAGGCGGTCCCGGGCGGTCCGGGGCGGTCCCGGGCGGTCCCGGGCGGTCCCGGGCGTTCCCGGGCGGTCCAGAGCGGTCCCGTGCGGTCTAGGGCGGTCCCGGGCGGTCCGGGGCGGTCCCGGGCGGTGCGGGGCGGTCCCGGGCGGTCCCGGGCGGTCCCGGGCGGTCCGGGGCGGTCCCGGGCGGTGCGGGGCGGTCCCGGGCGGTCCGGGCGGTCCCGGGCGGTCCCCGGGCAGTCCCGGGCGGTCCCGGGCGGTCCGGGGCGGTCCCGGCGGTCCGGGGCGGTCCCGGCGGTCCGGGGCAGTACCGGGCGGTGCCGGGCGGTCCCGGGCGGTCCCGGCGGTCCCGGGCAGTCCCGGGCGGTTCGGGGCTATCCGGGGCGGTCCGGGGTGGTCCGGGGCATTCGCGGGCGGTCCCGGGCGGTCCGGGGCGGTCCCGGGCGGTCCGGGGCGGTCCCGGGCGGTCACGGACGGTCCCGGGCGGTCCCGGGCGGTCCCGGGCGGTCCGGGGTGGTCCCGGGCGGTCCGGGGCAGTCCCGGGCGGTCCGGGCAGTCCCGGGCGGTCGGGGCGGTCCCGGGCGGTCCTGGGCGGTCCAGGGCGGTCCCGGGCAGTCCTGGGCGGTCCCGGGCGGTCCGAGGCGGTCCCGGGCGGTCCGGGGCGGTCCCGGGCGGTCCCGGGCGGTCCCGGGCGGTCCGGGGCGGTCCCCGGCGGTGCGGGGCGGTCCCGGGCGGTCCCGGGCGGTCCCGGGCGGTCCCGGGCGGTCCCGGGGCGGTCCGGGGCGGTCCCGGGCGGTCCGGGGCGGTCCCGGGCGGTCCGGGGCGGTCCCGGGCGGTCCGGGGGCAGTACCGGGCGGTCCCGGGCGGTCCCGGGCGGTCCCGACGGTCCCGGGCAGTCCCGGGCGGTTCGGGGCTATCCGGGGCTTTCCCGGGGTGGTCCGGGGCATTCGCGGGCGGTCCGGGGCCGTCCCGGGCGGTCCGGGGCGGTCCCGGGCAGTCCGGGGCGGTCCGGGGCGGTCTGGGGCAATCCGGGGCGGTCCGGGCGGTCCGGGGCGGTCCCCGGGCGGTCCCGGGCAGTCCCGGGCGGTCCCGGGCGGTCCCGGGCGGTCCCGGGTGGTCCCGGGCGGTCCCGGGCAGTCCGGGGCGGTCCTGGGCGGTCCCTTGCGGTCCCGGGCGGTCCTGGGCGGTCCCGGGCGGTCCGGGGCGATCCCGGGCGGTCCGGGGCGGTCCCGGGCGGTCCCGGGCGGTCCCGGGCGGTCCCGGGCGTTCTAGGGCGGTCCCGGGCGGTTTGGGGTGGTCCCGGGCGGTCCCGGGCGGTCCCGGGCGGTCGGGGGCGGTCCCGCGCGGTCCGGGTGTGGTCCTGGGCGGTCCGGGGTGCGGTCCCGGGCAGTCCGGGGTGGTCCCGGGCGGTCCCGGCGGTCCAGGGCGGTCCCGGGCGGTCCCGGGCGGTCCCGGGCTGTCCCGGGCGGTCCGGGCAGTCCCGGGCGGTCCCGCGTGGTCCTGGGCGGTCTCGGGCGGTCCGGGGCAGTCCCGGGCGGTCCGGGGCGGTCCCGGGCGGTCCCGGGCAGTCCCGGGCAGTAAGGGGCGGTCTCGGGCGGTCCGGGGCAGTCCCGGGCGGTCCGGGGCAATCCGGGGCGGTCTGGGGCGGTCCCGGGCGGTCCCGGGCGGTCCCGGGCGGTCCCGGGCGGTCCAGAGTGGTCCCGGGCCGTCTAGGGCGGTCCCGGGCGGTCCTGGGCGGTCCCGGGCGGTCCCGGGCGGTCCCGGGCGGTCCTGGGCGGTCCCGGACGGTCCCGGGCGGTCCGGGGCGGTCCCGGGCGGTCCCGGGCGGTCCGGGACGGTCCCGGGCGGTCCAGGGCGGTCCCGGGCGGTCCCGGGCGGTCCAGGGCGGTCTCGGGCGGTCCGGGGCGGTCCCGGGCGGTCCGGGGCGGTCCCGGGCGGTCCGGGGCGGTCCCCGGGCGGTCCCGGGCGGTCCCGGGCGGGTCTCGTGCGGTCCCGGGCGGTCCCGGGCGGTCCCGGGCGGTTCGGGGCTATCCGGGGCGGTCCGGGGCGGTCCGGGGCGGTCCCGGGCGGTCCCGGGCGGTCCGGGGCGGTCCGGGGCGGTCCGGGGCGGTCTCGGGCGGTCCGGGGCGGTCCCGGGCGGTCCCGGGCAGTCGGGGTGGTCCCGGGCGATCCGGGTGTGGTCCTGGGCGGTCCGGGTGCGGTCCCGGGCGGTCCGGGGCGGTCCCGGGCGGTCCCGGGCTGTCCCAGGCAGTCTCGGGCGGTCCCGGGCAGTCCCGGGCGGTCCCGGGCGGTCCCGGCGGTCCCGGGCGGTCCCGGGCGGTCCCGGGCGGTCCCGGGCAGTCTCGGGCGGTCCCGGGCAGTCCCCGGGCGGTCCCGGGCGGTCCCGGGCGGTCCCGGGCGGTCCCGGGCGGTCCCGGGCGGTCCCGGGGCGGTCCCGGGCGGTCCCGGGCGGTCCGGGGCAGTCCCGGGCGGTCCGGGGCGGTCCCGGGCGGTCCGGGGCAATCCGGGGTGGTCCGGGGAGGTCCGGTGCATTCCCGGGCGGTCCCGGGCGGTCCGCGGCGGTCCCGGGCGGTCCGGGGCGGTCCCGGGCGGTCCGGGGCAGTCCCGGGCGGTCCGGGGCAATCCCGGGCGGTCCGGGGCGGTCTGGGGCAGTCCCGGGCGGTCCCGGGCAGTCCCGGGCGGTCCCGGGCGGTCCAGAGCGGTCCCGGGCGGTCCCGGGCGGTCCCGGGCGGTCCCGGGCGGTCCCGGGCGGTCCTGGGCGGTCCCGTGTGGTCCCCGGGCGGTCCGGGGCGGTCCCGGGCGGTCCGGGGCAGTCCCGGGCGGTCCCAGGCCATCCGGGCGGTCCCGGGTGGTCTCGGGCGGTCCCGGGCGGTCCGGGGCGGTCCCGGGCGGTCCGGGGCGGTCCCGGGCGGTCCGGGGCGGTCCCGGGCGGTCCGGGGCGGTCCCGGGCGGTCCCGGGCGGTCCAGGGCAGTCCCGGGCGGGTCCTGGGCGGTCCCGGGCGGTCCGAGGTGGACCCGGGCGGTCCGGGGCGGTCCCGGGCGGTCCCGGGCGGTCCCGAGCGGTCCCGGGCGTTCTAGGGCGGTCCCGGGCGGTCCGGGCGGTCCCGGGCTGTCCCGGGCGGTCCCGGGCGGTCGGGGCGGTCCTGGGCAGTCCGGGTGTGGTCTGGGCGTCCGGGTGCGGTCTCGGTCGGTCCGGGGCGGTCCCGGGCGGTCCCGGGCGGTCCCGGGCGGTCCCGCGTGGTCCCCGGGCTGTCTCGGGCGGTCCCGGGCGGTCCCGGCGGTCCAGGGCGGTCCTGGGCGGTCCCGGACGGTCCCGGGCTGTCCCCGGCGGTCCGGGGCGGTCCCGGGCGGTCCCGGGCGGTCCCGGGTGGTCCCGGGCGGTCCGGGGCAATCCGGGGCGGTCTGGGGCGGTCCCGGGCGGTCCCGGGCGGTCCCGGGCGGTCCCGGGCGGTCCAGAGTGGTCCCGGGCCGTCTAGGGCGGTCCCGGGCGGTCCTGGGCGGTCCCGGGCGGTCCCGGGCGGTCCCGGGCGGTCCTGGGCGGTCCCGGACGTCTCGGGCGGTCCGGGGCGGTCCCGGGCGGTCCCGGGCGGTCGGGTGGTCCCGGGCGGTCCGGGTGTGGTCCTGGGCGGTCCGGGTGCGGTCCCGGGCGGTCCGGGGGCGGTCCCGGGCGGTCCCGGGCTGTCCCAGGCAGTCTCGGGCGGTCCCGGGCAGTCCGGGCGGTCCCGGGCGGTCCCGGGCGGTCCCGGGCGGTCCCGGGCGGTCCCGGGCGGTCCCGGGCAGTCTCGGGCGGTCCCGGGCAGTCCCGGGCGGTCCCGGGCGGTCCCGGGCGGTCCCGGGCGGTCCGCGGGGTCCCGGGCGGTCCCGGGCGGTCCCGGGCGGTCCCGGGCGGTCCGGGGCAGTCCCGGGCGGTCCGGGGCGGTCCCGGGCGGTCCGGGGCAATCCGGGGTGGTCCGGGAGGTCCGGTGCATTCCCGGGCGGTCCCGGGCGGTCCGCGGCGGTCCGGGCGGTCCGGGGCGGTCCCGGGCGGTCCGGGCAGTCCCGGGCGGTCCGGGGCAATCCCGGGCGGTCCGGGGCGGTCTGGGGCAGTCCCGGGCGGTCCCGGGCAGTCCCGGCGGTCCCGGGCGGTCCAGAGCGGTCCCGGGCGGTCCCGGGCGGTCCCGGGCGGTCCCGGGCGGTCCCGGGGCGGTCCTGGGCGGTCCCGTGTGGTCCCGGGCGGTCCGGGGCGGTCCCGGGCGGTCCGGGGCAGTCCCGGGGCGGTCCCAGGCCATCCCGGGCGGTCCCGGGTGGTCTCGGGCGGTCCCGGGCGGTCCGGGGCGGTCCCGGGCGGTCCGGGGCGGTCCCGGGCGGTCCGGGGCGGTCCCGGGCGGTCCGGGGCGGTCCCGGGCGGTCCCGGGCGGTCCAGGGCAGTCCCGGGCGGTCCTGGGCGGTCCCGGGCGGTCCGAGGTGGACCCGGGCGGTCCGGGGCGGTCCCGGGCGGTCCCGGGCGGTCCCGAGCGGTCCCGGGCGTTCTAGGGCGGTCCCGGGCGGTCCGGGGCGGTCCCGGGCTGTCCTGGGCGGTCCCGGGCGGTCGGGGCGGTCCTGGGCAGTCCGGGTGTGGGTCCTGGGCGGTCCGGGTGCGGTCTCGGTCGGTCCGGGGCGGTCCCGGGCGGTCCCGGGCGGTCCCGGGCGGTCCCGCGTGGTCCCGGGCTGTCTCGGGCGGTCCCGGGCGGTCCCGGCGGTCCAGGGCGGTCCTGGGCGGTCCCGGACGGTCCCGGGCTGTCCCCGGCGGTCCGGGGCGGGTCCCGGGCGGTCCCGGGCGGTCCCGGGTGGTCCCGGGCGGTCCGGGGCAATCCGGGGCGGTCTGGGGCGGTCCCGGGCGGTCCCGGGCGGTCCCGGGCGGTCCCGGGCGGTCCAGAGTGGTCCCGGGCCGTCTAGGGCGGTCCCGGGCGGTCCTGGGCGGTCCCGGCGGTCCCGGGCGGTCCCGGGCGGTCCTGGGCGGTCCCGGACGGTCCCGGGCGGTCCGGGGCGGTCCCGGGCGGTCCGGGCGGTCCGGGACGGTCCCGGGCGGTCCAGGGCGGTCCCGGGCGGTCCCGGGCGGTCCAGGGCGGTCTCGGGCGGTCCGGGGCGGTCCCGGGCGGTCCGGGGCGGTCCCGGGCGGTCCGGGGCGGTCCCGGGCGGTCCCGGGCGGTCCCGGGCGGTCTCGTGCGGTCCCGGGCGGTCCCGGGCGGTCCCGGGCGGTTCGGGGCTATCCGGGGCGGTCCGGGGCGGTCCGGGGCGGTCCCGGGCGGTCCCGGGCGGTCCGGGGCGGTCCCGGGCGGTCCGGGGCGGTCTCGGGCGGTCCGGGGCGGTCCCGGGCGGTCCCGGGCGGTCGGGGTGGTCCCGGGCGGTCCGGGTGTGGTCCTGGGCGGTCCGGGTGCGGTCCCGGGCGGTCCCGGGGCGGTCCCGGGCGGTCCCGGGCTGTCCCAGGCAGTCTCGGGCGGTCCCGGGCAGTCCCGGGCGGTCCCGGGCGGTCCCGGGCGGTCCCGGGCGGTCCCGGGCGGTCCCGGGCGGTCCCGGGCAGTCTCGGGCGGTCCCGGGCAGTCCCGGGCGGTCCCGGGCGGTCCCGGGCGGTCCCGGGCGGTCCCGGGGCGGTCCCGGGCGGTCCCGGGCGGTCCCGGGCGGTCCCGGGCGGTCCCGGGCGGTCCGGGGCAGTCCCGGGCGGTCCGGGGCGGTCCCGGCGGTCCGGGGCAATCCGGGGTGGTCCGGGGAGGTCCGGTGCATTCCCGGGCGGTCCCGGGCGGTCCGCGGCGGTCCCGGGCGGTCCGGGGCGGTCCCGGGCGGTCCGGGGCAGTCCCGGGCGGTCCGGGGCAATCCCGGGCGGTCCGGGGCGGTCTGGGGCAGTCCCGGGCGGTCCCTGGCAGTCCCGGGCGGTCCCGGGCGGTCCAGAGCGGTCCCGGGCGGTCCCGGGCGGTCCCGGGCGGTCCCGGGCGGTCCCGGGCGGTCCTGGGCGGTCCCGTGTGGTCCCGGGCGGTCCGGGGCGGTCCCGGGCGGTCCGGGCAGTCCCGGGCGGTCCCAGGCCATCCCGGGCGGTCCCGGGTGGTCTCGGGCGGTCCCGGGCGGTCCGGGGCGGTCCCGGGCGGTCCGGGGCGGTCCCGGGCGGTCCGGGGCGGTCCCGGGCGGTCCGGGGCGGTCCCGGGCGGTCCCGGGCGGTCCAGGCAGTCCGGGCGGTCCTGGGCGGTCCCGGGCGGTCCGAGGTGGACCCGGGCGGTCCGGGGCGGTCCCGGGCGGTCCCGGGCGGTCCCGAGCGGTCCCGGGCGTTCTAGGGCGGTCCCGGGCGGTCCGGGGCGGTCCCGGGCTGTCCCGGGCGGTCCCGGGCGGTCGGGGCGGTCCTGGGCAGTCCGGGTGTGGTCCTGGGCGGTCCGGGTGCGGTCTCGGTCGGTCCGGGGCGGTCCCGGGCGGTTCCCGGGCGGTCCCGGGCGGTCCCGCGTGGTCCCGGGCTGTCTCGGGCGGTCCCGGGCGGTCCCGGCGGTCCAGGGCGGTCCTGGGCGGTCCCGGACGGTCCCGGGCTGTCCCCGGCGGTCCGGGGCGGTCCCGGGCGGTCCCGGGCGGTCCCGGGTGGTCCCGGGCGGTCCGGGGCAGTCCCGGGCGGTCCGGGGCTGTCGGGGGCAATCCGGGGTGGTCCGGGCAGTCCGGGCGGTCCCGGGCGGTCCCGGGCGGTCCGGGGCAGTCCCGGGCGGTCCCAGGCCATCCCGGGCGGTCCCGGGTGGTCTCGGGCGGTCCCGGGCGGTCCGGGGCGGTCCCGGGCGGTCCGGGGCGGTCCCGGGCGGTCCGGGGCGGTCCCGGGCGGTCCGGGGCGGTCCCGGGCGGTCCCGGGCGGTCCAGGGCAGTCCCGGGCGGTCCTGGGCGGTCCCGGGCGGTCCGAGGTGGACCCGGGCGGTCCGGGGCGGTCCCGGGCGGTCCCGGGCGGTCCCGAGCGGTCCCGGCGTTCTAGGGCGGTCCCGGGCGGTCCGGGGCGGTCCCGGGCTGTCCTGGGCGGTCCCGGGCGGTCGGGGCGGTCCTGGGCAGTCCGGGTGTGGTCCTGGGCGGTCCGGGTGCGGTCTCGGTCGGTCCGGGGCGGTCCCGGGCGGTCCCGGGCGGTCCCGGGCGGTCCCGCGTGGTCCCGGGCCTGTCTCGGGCGGTCCCGGGCGGTCCCGGCGGTCCAGGGCGGTCCTGGGCGGTCCCGGACGGTCCCGGGCTGTCCCCGGCGGTCCGGGGCGGTCCCGGGCGGTCCCGGCGGTCCCGGGTGGTCCCGGGCGGTCCGGGGCAATCCGGGGCGGTCTGGGGCGGTCCCGGGCGGTCCCGGGCGGTCCCGGGCGGTCCCGGGCGGTCCAGAGTGGTCCCGGGCCGTCTAGGGCGGTCCCGGGCGGTCCTGGGCGGTCCCGGGCGGTCCCGGGCGGTCCCGGGCGGTCCTGGGCGGTCCGGACGGTCCCGGGCGGTCCGGGGCGGTCCCGGGCGGTCCCGGGCGGTCCGGGACGGTCCCGGGCGGTCCAGGGCGGTCCCGGGCGGTCCCGGGCGGTCCAGGGCGGTCTCGGGCGGTCCGGGGCGGTCCCGGGCGGTCCGGGGCGGTCCGGGCGGTCCGGGGCGGTCCCGGGCGGTCCCGGGCGGTCCCGGGCGGTCTCGTGCGGTCCCGGGCGGTCCCGGGCGGTCCCGGGCGGTTCGGGGCTATCCGGGGCGGTCCGGGGCGGTCCGGGGCGGTCCCGGGCGGTCCCGGGCGGTCCGGGGCGGTCCCGGGCGGTCCGGGCGGTCTCGGGCGGTCCGGGCGGTCCCGGGCGGTCCCGGGCGGTCGGGGTGGTCCCGGGCGGTCCGGGTGTGGTCCTGGGCGGTCCGGGTGCGGTCCCGGGCGGTCCGGGGCGGTCCCGGGCGGTCCCGGGCTGTCCCAGGCAGTCTCGGGCGGTACCGGGCAGTCCCGGGCGGTCCCGGGCGGTCCCGGGCGGTCCCGGGCGGTCCCGGGCGGTCCCGGGCGGTCCCGGGCAGTCTCGGGCGGTCCCGGGCAGTCCCGGGCGGTCCCGGGCGGTCCCGGGCGGTCCCGGGCGGTCCCGGGCGGTCCCGGGCGGTCCCGGGCGGTCCGGGCAGTCCCGGGCGGTCCGGGGCGGTCCCGGGCGGTCCGGGGCAATCCGGGGTGGTCCGGGGAGGTCCGGTGCATTCCCGGGCGGTCCCGGGCGGTCCGCGGCGGTCCCGGGCGGTCCGGGGCGGTCCCGGGCGGTCCGGGGCAGTCCCGGGCGGTCCGGGGGCAATCCCGGGCGGTCCGGGGCGGTCTGGGGCAGTCCCGGGCGGTCCCGGGCAGTCCCCGGGCGGTCCCGGGCGGTCCAGAGCGGTCCCGGCGGTCCCGGGCGGTCCCGGGCGGTCCCGGGCGGTCCCGGGCGGTCCTGGGCGGTCCCGTGTGGTCCCGGGCGGTCCGGGGCGGTCCCGGGCGGTCCGGGGCAGTCCCGGGCGGTCCCAGGCCATCCGGGCGGTCCCGGGTGGTCTCGGGCGGTCCCGGGCGGTCCGGGGCGGTCCGGGCGGTCCGGGGCGGTCCCGGGCGGTCCGGGGCGGTCCCGGGCGGTCCGGGCGGTCCCGGGCGGTCCCGGGCGGTCCAGGGCAGTCCCGGGCGGTCCTGGGCGGTCCCGGGCGGTCCGAGGTGGACCCGGGCGGTCCGGGGCGGTCCCCGGGCGGTCCCGGGCGGTCCCGAGCGGTCCCGGGCGTTCTAGGGCGGTCCCGGGCGGTCCGGGGCGGTCCCGGGCTGTCCCGGGCGGTCCCGGGCGGTCGGGGCGGTCCTGGGCAGTCCGGGTGTGGTCCTGGGCGGTCCGGGTGCGGTCTCGGTCGGTCCGGGGCGGTCCCGGGCGGTCCCGGGCGGTCCCGGGCGGTCCCGCGTGGTCCCGGGCTGTCTCGGGCGGTCCCGGGCGGTCCCGGCGGTCCAGGGCGGTCCTGGGCGGTCCCGGACGGTCCCGGGCTGTCCCCGGCGGTCCGGGGCGGTCCCGGGCGGTCCCGGGCGGTCCCGGGTGGTCCCGGGCGGTCCGGGGCAGTCCCGGGCGGTCCGGGGCTGTCGGGGGCAATCCGGGTGGTCCGGGGCAGTCCGGGGCGGTCCCGGGCGGTCCCGGGCGGTCCGGGGCGGTCCCGGGTGGTCCCGGGCGGTCCGGGCGGTCCCGGGCGGTCCGGGGGCGGTCCCGGGCGGTCCCGGGCGGTCCCGGGCGGTCACGGGTTGTCTCAGGCGGTCCCGGGCGGTCCGAGGCGGTCCCGGGCGGTCCGGGGCGGTCCCGGGCGGTCGGGGGCGGTCCTGGGCGGTCCGGGGCGGTCCCGGGCGGTCCCGGGCAGTCCAGGGCAGTCCCGGGCGATCCTGGGCGGTCCCGGGCGGTCCGAGGTGGTCCCGGGCAATCCGGGGCGGTCCCGGGCGGTCCCGGGCGGTCCCGGGCGGTCCCGGGCGTTCTAGGGCGGTCCCGGGCGGTCCGGGGCGGTCCCGGGCGGTCCCGGGCGGTCCCGGGCGGTCGGGGCGGTCCCGGGCGGTCCGTGTGTGGTCCTGGGCGGTCCGGGTGCGGTCCCGGGCGGTCCGGGGCGGTCCCGGGCGGTCCCGGGCGGTCCCGGGCGGTCCCGGGTGGTCCCGGGCAGTCTCCGGCGGTCCCGGGCGGTCCCGGCGGTCCAGGGCGGTCCTGGGCGGTCCCGGACGGTCCCGGGCTGTCCCGGGCGGTCTAGGGCGGTCCCGGGCGGTCCCGGGCGGTCCCGGGCGGTCCCGGGCGGTCCTGGGCGGTCCGGGGCGGTCCCGGGCGGTCCGGGGCGGTCCCGGTCGGTCCCGGGCGGTCCCGGGCGGTCCCGGGCGGTCCCGGGCGGTCCGGGGCGGTCCCGGGCAGTCCGGGGCGGTCCCGGGCGGTCCGGGGTGGTCCCGGGCGGTCCGGGGCGGTCCCGGGCGGGCCCGGGCGGTCACGGGCGGTCCTGGGCGGTCCCGGGCGGTTCGGGGCTATCCGGGGCGGTCCGGGGCGGTCCGGGGCGGTCCCGGGCGGTCCCGGGTGGTCCGGGGCGGTCCCGGGCGGTCCGTGGCGGTCTCGGGCGGTCCGGGGCGGTCCCGGGCAGTCCGGGGCAATCCGGGTCGGTCCGGGGCGGTCTGGGGAGGTCCCGGGCGGTCCCGGGCAGTCCCGGGCGGTCCCGGGCGGTCCCAGGCGGTCCCGGGCGGTCCCGGGCGGTTCGGGGCTATCCGGGGCGGTCCGGGGCGGTCCGGGGCGGTCCCGGGCGGTCCCGGGCGGTCCGGGGCGGTCCCGGGCGGTCCGGGGCGGTCTCGGGCGGTCCGGGGCGGTCCCGGGCAGTCCGGGGCAATCCGGGGCGGTCCGGGGCGGTCCGGGGCGGTCCCGGGCGGTCCCGGGCAGTGCCGGGCGGTCTCGGGCGGTCCGGGGCGGTCCCGGGCGGTCCGGGGCAATCCGGGGCGGTCCAGGGCGGTCCTGGGCGGTCCCGGACGGTCCCGGGCTGTCCCCGGCGGTCTGGGGCGGTCCCGGGCGGTCCCGGGCGGTCCCGGGTGGTCCCGGGCGGTCCGGGGCAGTCCCGGGCGGTCCGGGGCTGTCGGGGCAATCCGGGGCGGTCCGGGGCAGTCCGGGGCGGTCCCGGGCAGTCCCGGGCGGTCCGGGGCGGTCTCGGGCGGTTCGGGGCGGTCCCGGGCGGTCCCGGGGCGGTCCCGGGCGGTCCGGGGCAATCCCGGGCGGTCCGGGGCCGTCCCGGGCGTTCCCGGGCGGTCCCGGGCGGTACCGGGCGGTCCAGAGCGGTCCCGGGCGGTCTAGGGCGGTCCCGGGCGGTCCCGGGTGGTCCCGGGCGGTCCCGGGCGGTCCTGGGCGGTCCGGGGCGGTCCCGGGCGGTCCGGGGCGGTCCCGGGCGGTCCCGGGCGGTCCCGGGCGGTCCCGGGCGGTCCCGGGCGGTCCGGGGCGGTCCCGGGCGGTCCGGGGCGGTCCCGGGCGGTCCGGGGCGGTCCCGGGCGGTCCAGGGCGGTCCCGGGCGGTCCCGGGCGGTCACGGGCGGTCCTGGGCGGTCCCGGGCGGTTCGGGGCTATCCGGGGCGGTCCGGGGCGGTCCGGGGCGGTCCCGGGCGGTCCCGGGTGGTCCGGGGCGGTCCCGGGCGGTCCGGGGCGGTCTCGGGAGGTCCGGGGCGGTCCCGGGCGGTCTCGGGCAGTCCCGGGCGGTCCCGGGCGGTCCCAGGCGGTCCCGGGCGGTCCCGGGCGGTTCGGGGCTATCCGGGGCGGTCCGGGGCGGTCCGGGGCGGTCCCGGGCGGTCCCGGGCGGACCGGGGCGGTCCCGCGCGGTCCGGGGCGGTCTCGGGCGGTCCGGGGCGGTCCCGGGCGGTCCGGGCAATCCGGGGCGGTCCGGGGCGGTCCGGGGCGGTCCCGGGCGGTCCCGGGCAGTGCCGGGCGGTCTCGGGCGGTCCGGGGCGGTCCCGGGCGGTCCGGGGCAATCCGGGGCGGTCCGGGGCGGTCCGGGGCGGTCCCGGGCGGTCTCGGGCAGTCCCGGGCGGTTCCGGGCAGTCCCGGGCGGTCCAGGGCGGTCCCGGGCGGTTCGGGGCTATCCGGGGCGGTCCGGGGCAGTCCGGGGCGGTCCCGGGCGGTCCCGGGCGGTCCGGGGCGGTCACGGGCGGTCCGGGGCGGTCTCGGCCGGTCCCGGGCGGTCCCGGGCGGTCCCGGGCGGTCCAGAGTGGTCCCGGGCCGTCTATGGCGGTCCCGGGCGGTCCTGGGCGGTCCCGGGCGGTCCCGGGCGGTCCCGGGCGGTCCTGGGCGGTCCCGGACGGTCCCGGGCGGTCCGGGGCGGTCCCGGGCGGTCCCGGGCGGTCCGGGGCGGTCACGGGCGGTCCTGGGCGGTCCCGGGCGGTCCCGGGCGGTCCCGGGCGGTCCTGGGCAGTCCCGGACGGTCCCGGGCGGTCCGGGGCGGTCCCGGGCGGTCCCGGGCGGTCCGGGGCGGTCCCGGGCGGTCCGGGGCGGTCCCGGGCGGTCCCGGGCGGTCCAGGGCGATCTCGGGCGGTCCGGGGCGGTCCCGGGCGGTCCGGGGCGGTCCCGGGCGGTCCAAGGCGGTCCCGGGCGGTCCCGGGCGGTCCCGGGCGGTCTCGTGCGGTCCCGGGCGGTCCCGGGCGGTCCCGGGCAGTTCGGGGCTATCCGGGGCGGTCCGGGGCGGTCCGGGGCGGTTCCGGGCGGTCCCGGGCGGTCCGGGGCGGTCCCGGGCGGTCCGGGGCGGTCTCGGGCGGTCCGGGGTGGTCCCGGGCGGTCCCGGGCGGTCGGGGTGGTCCCGGGCGGTCCGGGTGTGGTCCTGGGCGGTCCGGGTGCGGTCCCGGGCGGTCCGGGGCGGTCCCGGGCGGTCCCGGGCGGTCCCAGGCAGTCTCGGGCGGTCCCGGGCAGTCCCGGGCGGTCCCAGGCGGTCCCGGGCGGTCTCGGGCGGTCCCGGGCGGTCCCGGGCGGTCCCGGGCAGTCCCGGGCAGTCTCGGGCGGTCCCGGGCAGTCCCGGGCGGTCCCGGGCGGTCCCGGGCGGTCCCGGGCGGTCCCGGGCGGTCCTGGGCGGTCCCGGGCGGTCCCGGGCGGTCCGGGGCAGTCCCGGGCGGTCCGGGGCGGTCCCGGGCGGTCCGGGGCAATCCGAGGCCGTCCGGGGCGGTCCTGTGCATTCCCGGGCGGTCCCGGGCGGTCCGCGGCGGTCCCGGGCGGTCCGGGGCGGTCCCGGGCAGTCCGGGGCAGTCCCGGGCGGTCCGGGGCAATCCCGGGCGGTCCGGGGCGGTCCCGGGCAGTCCCGGAGTCCCGGGCGGTCCCGGGCAGTCCCGGGCGGTCCCGGGCGGTCCAGAGCGGTCCCGGGCGGTCCCGGGCGGTCCCGGGCGGTCCCGGGTGGTCCCGGGCGGTCCTGGGCGGTCCCGTGTGGTCCCGGGCGGTCCGGGGCGGTCCCGGGCGGTCCGGGGCGGTCCCGGGCGGTCCCAGGCCGTCCCGGACGGTCCCAGGCTGTCCCCGGCGGTCCAGGGCGGTCCCGGGCGGTCCCGGGCGGTCCCGGGTGGTCCCGGGCGGTCCGGGGCAGTCCCGGGCGGTCCGGGGCTGTCGGGGGCAATCCCGGGGTGGTCCGGGGCAGTCCGGGGCGGTCTCGGGCGGTCCCGGGTGGTCCCGGCGGTCCAGGGCGGTCCTGGGCGGTCCCGGACGGTCCCGGGCTGTCCCCGGGCGGTCCGGGGCGGTCCCGGGCGGTCCCGGGCGGTCCCGGGTGGTCCCGGGCGGTCCGGGGCAGTCCCGGGCGGTCCGGGGCTGTCGGGGGCAATCCGGGTTGGTCTGGGGCAGTCCGGGGCGGTCCCGGGCGGTCCCGGGCGGTCCGGGGCGGTCCCGGGTGGTCCCGGGCGGTCGGGGGCGGTCCCGGGCGGTCCGGGGCGGTCCCGGGCAGTCCCAGGCGGTCCCGGGCGGTCACGGGGTGGTCTCAGGCGGTCCCGGGCGGTCCGGGTCGGTCCCGGGCGGTCCGGGGCGGTCCCGGGCGGTCTGGGGCGGTCCCGGGCGGTCCGGGGCGGTCCCGGGCGGTCCCGGGCGGTCCAGGGCAGTCCCGGCCGATCCTGGGCGGTCCCGGGCGGTCCGAGGTGGTCCCCGGGCGGTCCGGGGCGGTCCCGGGCGGTCGCGGGCGGTCCCGGGCGGTCCCGGGCGTTCTAGGGCGGTCCCGGGCGGTCCGGGGCGTTCCCGGGCGGTCCCGGGCGGTCCCGGGTGGTCGGGGCGGTCCCGGGCTTTCCGTGTGTGGTCCTGGGCGGTCCGGGTGCGGTCCCGGGCGGTCCGGGGCGGTCCTGGGCGGTCCCGGGCGGTCCCGGGCAGTCCCGGTGGTCCCGGGCGGTCTCCGGCGGTCCCAGGCGGTCCCGGCGGTCCAGGGCAGTCCTGGGCGGTCCCGGACAGTCCCGGGCTGTCCCCGGCGGTCCGGGGCGGTCCCGGGCGGTCCCGGGCGGTCCCGGGTGGTCCCGGGCGGTCCGGGGCAGTCCCGGGCGGTCCGGGGCTGTCCGGGGGCAATCCGGGGTGGTCCGGGGCAGTCCGGGACGGTCCCAGGCAGTCCCGGGCGGTCCCGGGGCGTTCCCGGGCGGTTCGGGGCGGTCCCGGGCGGTCCGGGGCGGTCCCGGGCGGTCCGGGGCAATCCCGGGCGGTCCGGGGCGGTCCCGGGCGTTCCCGGGCGGTCCCGGGCGGTCCGGGCGGTCCAGAGCGGTCCCGGCCGGTCTAGGGCGGTCCCGGGCGGTCCCGGGTGGTCCCGGGCAGTCCCGGGCGGTCCTGGGCGGTCCGGGGCGGTCCCGGGCGGTCCCGGGCGGTCCCGGGCGGTCCCGGGCGGTCCCGGGCGGCCCCGGGCGGTCCGGGCGGTCCCGGGCGGTCCGGGGCGGTCCCGGGCGGTCCGGGGCGGTCCCGGGCGGTCCGGGGCGGTCCCGGGCGGTCCGGGGCGGTCCCGGGTGGTCCCGGGCGGTCACGGGCGGTCCTGGGCGGTCCCGGGCGGTTTCTGGGCTATCCGGGGCGGTCCGGGGCGGGTCCGGGGCGGTCCCGGGCGGTCCCGGGTGGTCCGGGGCGGTCCCGGGCGGTCCGGGGCGGTCTCGGGCGGTCCGGGGCGGTCCCGGGCGGTCCGGGGCAATCCGGGGCGGTCCGGGGCGGTCCGGGCCGGTCCCGGGCGGTCCCGGGCAGTCCCGGGCGGTCCCGGGCGGTCCCAGGCGGTCCCGGGCGGTCCCGGGCGGTTCGGGGCTATCCGGGGCGGTCCGGGGCGGTCCGGGGCAGTCCCGGGCGGTCCCAGGCGGTCCGTGGCGGTCCCGGGCGGTCCGGGGCGGTCTCGGGCGGTCCGGGGCGGTCCCGGGCGGTCCGGGGCAATCCGGCGCGGTCCGGGGCGGTCCGGGGCGGTCCCGGGCGGTCCCGGGCAGTGCCGGGCGGTCTCGGGCGGTCCGGGGCGGTCCCGGGCGGTCACGGGTGGTCTCAGGCGGTCCCGGGCGGTCCGGGTCGGTCCCGGGCGGTCCGGGGCGGTCCCGGGCGGTCTGGGGCGGTCCCGGGCGGTCCGGGGCGGTCCCGGGCGGTCCCAGGCGGTCCAGGGCAGTCCCGGCCGATCCTGGGCGGTCCCGGGCGGTCCGAGGTGGTCCCGGGCGGTCCGGGGCGGTCCCGGGCAGTCGCGGGCGGTCCCGGGCGGTCCCGGGCGTTCTAGGGCGGTCCCGGGCGGTCCGGGGCGTTCCCGGGCGGTCCCGGGTGGTGTGGGGCGGTCCCGGGCGGTCCGTGTGTGGTCCTGGGCGGTCCGGGTGCGGTCCCGGGCGGTCTGGGGCGGTCCTGGGCGGTCCCGGGCGGTCCGGGCAGTCCCGGGTGGTCCCGGGCGGTCTCCCGGCGGTCCCAGGCGGTCCCGGCGGTCCAGGGCAGTCCTGGGCGGTCCCGGACAGTCCCGGGCTGTCCCCGGCGGTCCGGGGCGGTCCCGGGCGGTCCCGGGCGGTCCCGGTGGTCCCGGGCGGTCCGGGGCAGTCCCGGGCGGTCCGGGGCTGTCGGGGGCAATCCGGGGCGGTCCGGGGCAGTCCGGGACGGTCCCAGGCAGTCCCGGGCGGTCCGGGGCGTTCCCGGGCGGTTCGGGCGGTCCCGGGCGGTCCGGGGCGGTCCCGGGCGGTCCGGGGCAATCCCGGGCGGTCCGGGCGGTCCCGGGCGTTCCCGGGCGGTCCCGGGCGGTCCCGGGCGGTCCAGAGCGGTCCCGGCCGGTCTAGGGCGGTCCCGGGCGGTCCCGGGTGGTCCCGGGCAGTCCCGGGCGGTCCTGGGCGGTCCGGGGCGGTCCCGGGCGGGTCCCGGGCGGTCCCGGGCGGTCCCGGGCGGTCCCGGGCGGCCCCGGGCGGTCCCGGGCGGTCCCGGGCGGTCCGGGGCGGTCCCGGGCGGTCCGGGGCGGTCCCGGGCGGTCCGGGGCGGTCCCGGGCGGTCCGGGGCGGTCCCGGGTGGTCCCGGGCGGTCACGGGCGGTCCTGGGCGGTCCCGGGCGGTTCTGGGCTATCCGGGGCGGTCCGGGGCGGTCCGGGGCGGTCCCGGGCGGTCCCGGGTGGTCCGGGGCGGTCCCGGGCGGTCCGGGGCGGTCTCGGGCGGTCCGGGGCGGTCCCGGGCGGTCCGGGGCAATCCGGGGCGGTCCGGGGCGGTCCGGGCCGGTCCCGGGCGGTCCCGGGCAGTCCCGGGCGGTCCCGGGCGGTCCCAGGCGGTCCCGGGCGGTCCCGGGCGGTTCGGGGCTATCCGGGGCGGTCCGGGGCGGTCCGGGGCAGTCCCGGGCGGTCCCAGGCGGTCCGGGGCGGTCCCGGGCGGTCCGGGGCGGTCTCGGGCGGTCCGGGGCGGTCCCGGGCGGTCCGGGGCAATCCGGCGCGGTCCGGGGCGGTCCGGGGCGGTCCCGGGCGGTCCCGGGCAGTGCCGGGCGGTCTCGGGCGGTCCGGGGCGGTCCCGGGCGGTCCGGGGCAATCCGGGCGGTCCGGGGCGGTCCGGGGCGGTCCCGGGCGGTCCCGGGCAGTCCCGGGCGGTCCCGGGCGGTCCCGGGCGGTCCAGGGCGGTCCCGGGCGGTTCGGGGCTATCCGGGGCGGTCCGGGGCAGTCCGGGGCGGTCCCGGGCGGTCCCGGGCGGTCCGGGGCGGTCACGGGCGGTCCGGGGCGGTCTCGGGCGGTCCGGGGCGGTCCCGGGCGGTCCGGGGCAATCCGGGGCGGTCCGGGGCGGTCCGGGGCGGTCCCGGGCGGTCCTGGGCAGTCCCGGGCAGGTCCCGGGCGGTCCCGGGCTGTCCCGGGCGGTCCCGGGCGGTCCCGGGTGGTCCAGGCGGTCCTGGACGGTCCCGTGCGGTCCCGGCGGTCCCGGGCAGTCCCGGGCGGTCCGGTGCAGTCCCGGGCGGTCCGGGGCGGTCCCGGGCGGTCCCGGGCCGTCCCGGGCGGTCCCGGGCGTTCCAGGGCGGTCCCGGGCGGTCCAGGGCGGTCCCGGGCGGTCCTGGGCGGTCCCGGGCGGTCCGAGGCGGTCCTGGGCGGTCCGGGGCGGTCCCGGGCGGTCCCGGGTGGTCCCGGGCGGTCTAGGGCAGTCCCGGGCGGTCCGGGGCGGTCCCGGGCGGTCCCGGGCGGTCCCGGGCGGTCGGGGCCGTCCCGAGCGGTCCGGGTGTGGTCCTGGGCGGTCCGGGTGCGGTCCCGGGCGGTCCGTGGCAGTCCCGGGCGGTCCGGGGCGGTCCCGGGCGGTCCCGGGCGGTCCCGGGCAGTCTCGGGCGGTCCCGGGCGGTCCCGGGCGGTCCCGGGCGGTCCCGGGCGGTCCCGGGCGGACCCGGGAGGTCCCAGGCGGTCCCGGGCGGTCCGGGGCGGTCCCGGACGGTCCGGGGCGGTCCCGGGCGGTCCGGGGCGGTCCCGGGCGGTCCGGGGCAGTCCCGGGCGGTCCGGGGCGGTCCCGGGCGGTCCGGGGCAATCCGGGGCGGTCCGGGGCGGTCCGGGGGCATTCCCGGGCGGTCCCGGGCGGTCCGGGGCGGTCCCGGGCGGTCCGGGGCGGTCCCGGGCGGTCCGGGGCGGTCCCGGGCGGTCCGGGGCAATCCGGGGCGGTCCGGGGCGGTCCTGGGGGCAGTCCCGGCGGTCCCGGGCAGTCCCGGGCGGTCCCGGGCGGTGCAGAGCGGTCCCGGGCGGTCCCGGGCGGTCCCGGTTGGTCCCGGGCGGTCCCGGGTGGTCCCGGGCGGTCTTGGGCGGTCCCAGGCGGTCCCGGGTGGTCCCGGGCGGTCCCGGGCGGTCCCGGGGCGGTCCGGGGCGGTCCCCGGGCGGTCCGGGGCGGTCCCGGGCGGTCCGGGGCGGTCCCGGGCGGTCCGGGGCGGTCTCGGGCGGTCCCGGGCGGTCCCGGGCGTTCTAGGGCGGTCACGGGCGGTCCGGGGCGGTCCCGGGCGGTCCCGGGCGGTCCCGGGCGGTCGGGGCGGTCCCGGGCTGTCCGGGTGTGGTCCTGGGCGGTCCGGGTGCGGTCCCGGGCGGTCCAGGGCGGTCCCGGGCGGTCCCGGGCAGTCCCGGGCAGTCCCGGGTGGTCCCGGGCGGTCTCGGGCGGTCCCGGGCGGTCCCGGCGGTCCAGGGCGGTCCCGGGCGGTCCCAGGCGGTCCCGGGCGGTCCCGGGCGGTCCGGGGCAGTCCCGGGCGGTCCCGGGCGGTCCCGGGCGGTCCCGGGCGGTCCAGGGCGGTCCCGGGCGGTCCAGGGCGGTCCCGGGCGGTCCGGGGCGGTCCAGGGCGGTCCGGGGCGGTCCCGGGCGGTCCCGGGCGGTCCCGGCGGTCCCGGGCGGTCCCGGGCGGTCCGGGGCGGTCCCGGGCGGTCCGGGGCGGTCCCGGGCAGTCCGGGGCGGTCCCGGGCGGTCCGGGGCGGTCCGGGGCGGTCCCGGGCGGTCCGGGGCGGTCCCGGGCGGTCCGGGGCGGTCCCGGACGGTCCGGGGCAATCCGGGGTGGTCCGGGGCGGTCCGGGGCGGTCCCGGGCGGTCCCGGGCAGTCCCGGGCGGTCCCAGGCGGTCCAGAGCGGTCCCGGGCGGTCCCGGGCGGTCCCGGGCGGTCCCGGGCGGTCCCGGGCGGTCCGGAGCGGTCTTTGGCAGTCCCGGGCGGTCCCGGGCGGTCGGGGCGGTCCCGGGCGGTCCGGGGCGGTCCACGGGCGGTCCGGGGCGGTCCCGGGCGGTCCCGGGCGGTCCCGGTTGGTCCCGGCGGTCGGGGCGGTCCGGGGCGGTCCCGGGCGCTCCCGGGCGCTCGCGGGCGGTCCCGGGCGGTCCCGGGCTGTCCGCGGCAGTCCCGGGCAGTCCGGGGCGGTCCTGGCCGATCCCGTGCGGTCCCGGGCGGTCCCGGGCGATCCCGGGCGGTCCGGGGCGGTCCCGGGCGGTCCCGGGCGGTCCAGGCAGTCTCGGGCGGTCCCGGGCAGTCCCGGGCGGTCCCAGGCGGTCCCGGGCGGTCTCGGGCGGTCCCGGGGGTCCCGGGCGGTCCCGGGCAGTCCCGGGCAGTCTCGGGCGGTCCCGGGCAGTCCCGGGCGGTCCCGGGCGGTCCCGGGCGGTCCCGGGCGGTCTCGGGCGGTCCCGGGCGGTCCTGGGCGGTCCCGGGCGGTCCCGGGCGGTCCGGGGCAGTCCGGGCGGTCCGGGCGGTCCCGGGCGGTCCGGGGCACTCCGAGGCCGTCCGGGGCGGTCCTGTGCATTCCCGGGCGGTCCCGGGCGGTCCGCGGCGGTCCCGGGCGGTCCGGGGCGGTCCCGGGCAGTCGGGGCAGTCCCGGGCGGTCCGGGGCAATCCCGGGCGGTCCGGGGCGGTCTGGGGCAGTCCCGGGCGGTCCCGGGCAGTCCCGGGCGGTCCCGGGCGGTCCCAGAGCGGTCCGGGCGGTCCCGGGCGGTCCCGGGCGGTCCCGGGTGGTCCCGGGCGGTCCTGGGCGGTCCCGTGTGGTCCCGGGCGGTCCGGGGCGGTCCCGGGCGGTCCGGGGCGGTCCCGGGCGGTCCCAGGCCGTCCCGGACGGTCCCAGGCTGTCCCCGGCGGTCCAGGGCGGTCCCGGGCGGTCCCGGGCGGTCCCGGGTGGTCCCGGGCGGTCCGGGCAGTCCCGGGCGGTCCGGGGCTGTCGGGGGAAATCCGGGGTGGTCGGGGCAGTCCGGGGCGGTCTCGGGCGGTCCCGGGTGGTCCCGGCGGTCCAGGCGGTCCTGGGCGGTCCCCGGACGGTCCCGGGCTGTCCCCGGCGGTCCGGGGCGGTCCCGGGCGGTCCCGGGCGGTCCCGGGTGGTCCCGGGCGGTCCGGGGCAGTCCCGGGCGGTCCGGGGCTGTCGGGGGCAATCCGGGTTGGTCCGGGGCAGTCCGGGGCGGTCCCGGGCGGTCCCGGGCGGTCCGGGGCGGTCCCGGGTGGTCCCGGGCGGTCGGGGGCGGTCCCGGGCGGTCCGGGGCGGTCCCGGGCAGTCCCAGGCGGTCCTGGGCGGTCACGGGTGGTCTCAGGCGGTCCCGGGCGGTCCGGGTCGGTCCCGGGCGGTCCGGGGCGGTCCCGGGCGGTCTGGGGCGGTCCCGGGCGGTCCGGGGCGTTCCCGGGCGGTCCCGGGCGGTCCAGGGCAGTCCCGGCGATCCTGGGCGGTCCCGGGCGGTCCGAGGTGGTCCCGGGCGGTCCGGGGCGGTCCCGGGCGGTCGCGGGCGGTCCCGGGCGGTCCCGGGCGTTCTAGGGCGGTCCCGGGCGGTCCGGGGCGTTCCCGGGCGGTCCCGGGCGGTCCCGGGTGGTCGGGGCGGTCCCGGGCGGTCCGTGTGTGGTCCTGGGCGGTCCGGGTGCGGTCCCGGGCGGTCCGGGGCGGTCCTGGGCGGTCCCGGGCGGTCCCGGGCAGTCCCGGGTGGTCCCGGGCGGTCTCCGGCGGTCCCAGGCGGTCCCGGCGGTCCAGGGCAGTCCTGGGCGGTCCCGGACAGTCCCGGGCTGTCCCCGGCGGTCCGGGGCGGTCCCGGGCGGTCCCGGGCGTCCCGGGTGGTCCCGGGCGGTCCGGGGCAGTCCCGGGCGGGTCCGGGCTGTCGGGGGCAATCCGGGGCGGTCCGGGGCAGTCCGGGACGGTCCCAGGCAGTCCCGGGCGGTCCGGGGGCGTTCCCGGGCGGTTCGGGGCGGTCCCGGGCGGTCCGGGGCGGTCCCGGGCGGTCCCGGGCAATCCCGGGCGGTCCGGGGCGGTCCCGGGCGTTCCCGGGCGGTCCCGGGCGGTCCCGGGCGGTCCAGAGCGGTCCCGGCCGGTCTAGGGCGGTCCCGGGCGGTCCCGGGTGGGTCCCGGGCAGTCCCGGGCGGTCCTGGGCGGTCCGGGCGGTCCCGGGCGGTCCCGGGCGGTCCCGGGCGGTCCCTGGCGGTCCCGGGCGGCCCCGGGCGGTCCCGGGCGGTCCCGGGCGGTCCGGGGCGGTCCCGGGCGGTCCGGGGCGGTCCCGGGCGGTCCGGGGCGGTCCCGGGCGGTCCGGGGCGGTCCCGGGTGGTCCCGGGCGGTCACGGGCGGTCCTGGGCGGTCCCGGGCGGTTCTTGGGCTATCCGGGGCGGTCCGGGGCGGTCCGGGGCGGTCCCGGGCGGTCCCGGGTGGTCCGGGGGCGGTCCCGGGCGGTCCGGGGCGGTCTCGGGCGGTCCGGGGCGGTCCCGGGCGGTCCGGGGCAATCCGGGGCGGTCCGGGGCGGTCCGGGCCGGTCCCGGGCGGTCCCGGGCAGTCCCGGGCGGTCCCGGGCGGTCCCAGGCGGTCCCGGGCGGTCCCGGGCGGTTCGGGGCTATCCGGGCGGGTCCGGGGCGGTCCGGGGCAGTCCCGGGCGGTCCCAGGCGGTCCGGGGCGGTCCCGGGCGGTCCGGGGCGGTCTCGGGCGGTCCGGGGCGGTCCCGGGCGGTCCGGGGCAATCCGGCGCGGTCCGGGGCGGTCCGGGGCGGTCCCGGGCGGTCCCGGGCAGTGCCGGGCGGTCTCGGGCGGTCCGGGGCGGTCCCGGGCGGTCCGGGGCAATCCGGGGGCGTCCGGGGCGGGTCCGGGGCGGTCCCGGGCGGTCCCGGGCAGTCCCGGGCGGTCCGGGCGGTCCCGGGCGGTCCAGGGCGGTCCCGGGCGGTTCGGGGCTATCCGGGGCGGTCCGGGGCAGTCCGGGGCGGTCCCGGGCGGTCCCGGGCGGTCCGGGGCGGTCACGGGCGGTCCGGGGCGGTCTCGGGCGGTCCGGGGCGGTCCCGGGCGGTCCGGGGCAATCCGGGGCGGTCCGGGGCGGTCCGGGGCGGTCCCGGGCGGTCCTGGGCAGTCCCGGGCAGTCCCGGCGGTCCCGGGCTGTCCCGGCGGTCCCGGGCGGTCCCGGGTGGTCCAGGGCGGTCCTGGACGGTCCCGTGCGGTCCCGGCGGTCCCGGGCAGTCCCGGGGTCCCGGTGCAGTCCCGGGCGGTCCGGGGCGGTCCCGGGCGGTCCCGGGCCGTCCCGGGCGGTCCCGGGCGTTCCAGGGCGGTCCCGGGCGGTCCAGGGCGGTCCCGGGCGGTCCTGGGCGGTCCCGGGCGGTCCCGGGCGGTCCCGGGTGGTCCCGGGCGGTCTAGGGCAGTCCCGGGCGGTCCGGGGCGGTCCCGGGCGGTCCCGGGCGGTCCCGGGCGGTCGGGGCCGTCCCGAGCGGTCCGGGTGTGGTCCTGGGCGGTCCGGGTGCGGTCCCGGGTGGTCCGTGGCAGTCCCGGGCGGTCCGGGGCGGTCCCGGGCGGTCCCGGGCGGTCCCGGGCAGTCTCGGGCGGTCCCGGGCGGTCCCGGGCGGTCCCGGGCGGTCCCGGGCGGTCCCGGGCGGACCCGGGAGGTCCCAGGCGGTCCCGGGCGGTCCGGGGCGGTCCCGGACGGTCCGGGGCGGTCCCGGGCGGTCCGGGGCGGTCCCGGGCGGTCCGGGGCAGTCCCGGGCGGTCCGGGGCGGTCCCGGGCGGTCCGGGGCATCGGGGCGGTCCGGGGCGGTCCGGGGCATTCCCGGGCGGTCCCGGGCGGTCCGGGGCGGTCCCGGGCGGTCCGGGGCGGTCCCGGGCGGTCCGGGGCGGTCCCGGGCGGTCCGGGGCAATCCGGGGCGGTCCGGGGCGGTCTGGGCAGTCCCGGGCGGTCCCGGGCAGTCCCGGGCGGTCCCGGGCGGTGCAGAGCGGTCCCGGGCGGTCCCGGGCGGTCCCGGGCGGTCCTGGGCGGTCCCGGTTGGTCCCGGGCGGTCCCGGGTGGTCCCGGGCGGTCTCGGGCGGTCCCAGGCGGTCCCGGGCGGTCCCGGGCGGTCCCGGGCGGTCCCGGGCGGTCCGGGGCGGTCCCGGGCGGTCCGGGGCGGTCCCGGGCGGTCCGGGGCGGTCCCGGGCGGTCCGGGGCGGTCTCGGGCGGTCCCGGGCGGTCCCGGGCGTTCTAGGGCGGTCACGGGCGGTCCGGGGCGGTCCCGGGCGGTCCCGGGCGGTGTCCGGGGCGGTCCCGGGCGGTCCCGGGCGGTCCCGGGCGGTCGGGGCGGTCCCGGGCTGTCCGGGTGTGGTCCTGGGCGGTCCGGGTGCGGTCCCGGGCGGTCCAGGGCGGTCCCGGGCGGTCCCGGGCAGTCCCGGGCAGTCCCGGGTGGTCCCGGGCGGTCTCGGGCGGTCCCGGGCGGTCCCGGCGGTCCAGGGCGGTCCCGGGCGGTCCCAGGCGGTCCCCGGGCGGTCCCGGGCGGTCCGGGGCAGTCCCGGGCGGTCCCGGGCGGTCCCCGGGCGGTCCCGGGCGGTCCAGGGCGGTCCCGGGCGGTCCAGGGCGGTCCCGGGCGGTCCGGGGCGGTCCAGGGCGGTCCGGGGCGGTCCCGGGCGGTCCCGGGCGGTCCCGGGCGGTCCCGGGCGGTCCCGGGCGGTCCGGGGCGGTCCCGGGCGGTCCGGGGCGGTCCCGGCAGTCCGGGGCGGTCCCCGGGCGGTCCGGGGCGGTCCGGGGCGGTCCCGGGCGGTCCGGGGCGGTCCCGGGCGGTCCGGGGCGGTCCCGGACGGTCCGGGGCAATCCGGGGTGGTCCGGGGCGGTCCGGGGCGGTCCCGGGCGGTCCCGGGCAGTCCCGGGCGGTCCCGGGCGGTCCAGAGCGGTCCCGGGCGGTCCCGGGCGGTCCCGGGGCGGTCCCGGGCGGTCCCGGGCGGTCCCGGGCGGTCCGGAGCGGTCTTTGGCAGTCCCGGGCGGTCCCGGGCCGGTCCGGGGCGGTCCCGGGCGGTCCGGGGCGGTCCCGGGCGGTCCGGGGCGGTCCCGGGCGGTCCGGGCGGTCCCGGTTGGTCCCGGGCGGTCCGGGGCGGTCCGGGGCGGTCCCGGGCGCTCCCGGGCACTCCCGGGCGGTCCCGGGCGGTCCCGGGCTGTCCGCGGCAGTCCCGGGCAGTCCGGGGCGGTCCTGGCCGATCCCGTGCGGTCCCGGGCGGTCCCGGGCGATCCCGGGCGGTCCGGTGCGGTCCCAGGCGGTCCCAGGCGGTGCCGGGCGGTCCCGGGCGGTCTCGGGCGGTTCGGGCGGTCCCGGGCGGTCCCGGGCGGTCCCCGGGCGGTCCCGGGCAGTCCCGGGCGGTCCGGGGCGGTCCCGGGCGGTCCCGGGCGGTCCGGGCAGTCCCGGGCGGTCCCGGGCGGTCCCGGGCGGTCCCTGGCGGTCCCGGGCAGTCCCGGGCGGTCCCGGGCGGTCCTGGTCGGTCCCGGGTGGTCCCGGGCGGTCCGGGGCGGTCCCGGGCGGTCCCGGGCGGTCCCGGGTGGTCCCGGGCGTTCCAGGGCGGTCCCGGGCGGTCCCGGGCGGTCCCGGGCGGTCCCGGGCGTTCCAGGGCGGTCCCGGGCGGTCCAGGGTGGTCCCGGGCGGTCCTGGGCGGTCCCGGGCGGTCCGAGGCGGTCCCGGGCGATCCGGGGCGGTCCCGGGCGGTCCCGGGCGGTCCCGGGTGTTCTAGGGAGGTCCCCGGGCGGTCCGGGGCGGTCCCGGGCGGTCCTGGGCGGTCCCGGGCGGTCCTGGGCGGTCCGGGGCGGTCCTGGGCGGTCCGGGGCGGTCCGGGGCGGTCCCGGGCGGTCCCGGGCGGTCCCGGGCGGTCCCGGGCGGTCCCGGGGTGGTCTCGGGCGGTCCGGGGCGGTCCCGGGCGGTCCCGGGCGGTCCCGGGCGGTCCCGGGCGGTCCCCGGGCGGTCCCGGGCGGTCCCGGCCGGTTCGGGGCTATCCTGGGCGGTCCGGGGCGGTCCGGGTCGGTCCCGGGCGGTCCCGGGCGGTCCGGGGCGGTCCCGGGCGGTCTGGGGCAGTCCCCGGGCGGTCCCGGGGCGGTCCCAGGCGGTCCCGGGCGGTCCCGGGCGGTCCGGGGCAGTCCTGGGCGGTCCCGGGCGGTCCCGGGCGGTCACGGGCGGTCCAGGGCGGTCCCGGGCGGTCCAGGGCGGTCCCGGGCGGTCCGGGGCGGTCCAGGGGCGGTCCGGGGCGGTCCCGGGCGGTCCCGGGCGGTCCCGGGCGGGCCCGGGCGGTCCCGGGCAGTGCGGGGCGGTCCCGGGCGGTCCGGGGCGGTCCCGGGCAGTCCGGGGCGGTCCCGGGCGGTCCGTGGCGGTCCGGGGCGGTCCCGGGCGGTCCGGGGCGGTCCCGGGCGGTCCGGGGCGGTCCCGGACGGTCCGGGGCAATCCGGGGTGGTCCGGGGCGGTCCGGGGCGGTCCCGGGCGGTTCCGGGCAGTCCCGGGGCGGTCCCGGGCGGTCCAGAGCGGTCCCCGGGCGGTCCCGGGCGGTCCCGGGGCGGTCCCGGGCGGGTCCCGGGCAGTCCGGAGCGGTCTTTGGCAGTCCCGGCGGTCCCGGGCGGTCCGGGGCGGTCCCGGGCGGTCCGGGCGGTCCCTGGCGGTCCGGGGCGGTCCCGGGCGGTCCCGGGCGGTCCCGGTTGGTCCCGGGCGGTCCGGGGCGGTCCGGGGCGGTCCCGGGCGCTCCCGGGCGCTGCCGGGCGTCCCCGGGCGGTCCCGGGCTGTCCGCGGCAGTCCCGGGCAGTCCGGGGGCGGTCCTGGCCGATCCCGTGCGGTCCCGGGCGGTCCCGGGCTATCCCGGGCGGTCCGGTGCGGTCCCAGGCGGTCCCAGGCGGTGCCGGGCGGTCCCGGGCGGTCTCGGGCGGTTCGGGCGGTCCCGGGCGGTCCCGGGCGGTCCCGGGCGGTCCCGGGCGGTCCCGGGCAGTCCCGGGCGGTCCGGGGCGGTCCCGGGCGGTCCCGGGCGGTCCGGGGCAGTCCCGGGCGGTCCCGGGCGGTCCCGGGCGGTCCCTGGCGGTCCCGGGCAGTCCCGGGCGGTCCCGGGCGGTCCTGGTCGGTCCCGGGTGGTCCCGGGCGGTCCGGGGCGGTCCCGGGCGGTCCCGGGCGGTCCCGGGTGGTCCCGGGCGTTCCAGGGCGGTCCCGGGCGGTCCCGGGCGGTCCCGGGCGGTCCCGGGCGTTCCAGGGCGGTCCCGGGCGGTCCAGGGTGGTCCCGGGCGGTCCTGGGCGGTCCCGGGCGGTCCGAGGCGGTCCCGGGCGATCCGGGGCGGTCCCGGGTGGTCCCGGGCGGTCCCGGGTGTTCTAGGGAGGTCCCGGGCGGTCCGGGGCGGTCCCGGGCGGTCCTGGGCGGTCCCGTGCGGTCCTGGGCGGTCCGGGGCGGTCCTGGGCGGTCCGGGGCGGTCCCGGGCGGTCCCGGGCGGTCCCCGGGCGGTCCCGGGCGGTCCCGGGCGGTCCCGGACGGTCCCGGGGCGGTCCGGGTGGTCTCGGGCGGTCCGGGGCGGGCCCGGGCGGTCCCGGGCGGTCCCGGGCGGTCCCGGGCGGTCCCGGGCGGTCCCGGGCGGTCCCGGGCGGTTCGGGGCTATCCTGGGCGGTCCGGGGCGGTCCGGGTCGGTCCCGGGCGGTCCCGGGCGGTCCGGGGCGGTCCCGGGCGGTCTGGGGCAGTCCCGGGAGGTCCCGGGTGGTCCGTTGCGGTCCTGGGCGGTCTGGGGCGGTCCGGGGCGGTCCCGGGCGGTCCCGGGCGGTCCGGGGCAGTCCCGGGCGG
Organism: Petromyzon marinus; assembly: GCF_048934315.1. Lineage (NCBI taxonomy): Eukaryota > Metazoa > Chordata > Hyperoartia > Petromyzontiformes > Petromyzontidae > Petromyzon > Petromyzon marinus. Next base: position 65,720 of record NW_027423219.1, read on the forward strand.
TCCCGGGTGGTCCCTAGCAGTCCGGTGCGGTCCCAGGCGGTCCGGGGCGGTCCCGGGCGGTCCGGGGCCGGTCCCGGGCGGTCCGGGGCGGTCTCGGGCGGTCCGGGGCGGTCCCGGCCGGTCCGGGGCGGTCCCGGGCGGTCCGGGGCGGTCCCCGGGCGGTCCGGGGCGGTCCCGGGCGGTCCTGTGCGGTCCCGGGCGGTCCCCGGCGGTCCCGGGCGGTTTGGTGCGGTCCCGGGCGGTCCGGGGCGTTCCCGGGCGGTCCCGGGCGGTCTCGGGCGGTTCGGGCGGTCCCGGGCGGTCCCGGGCGGTCCCGGGCGGTCCCGGGCAGTCCCGCCGGTCCGGGGGCGGTCCCGGTCGGTCCCGGGCGGTCCGGGGCGGTCCCGGGCGGTCCCGGGCGGTCCCGGCGGTCCCGGGCGGTCCCGGGCAGTCCCGGGCGGTCCCGGGCGGTCCCGGCGGTCCCGGGTGGTCCGGGCGGTCCGGGGCGGTCCCGGGCGGTCCCGGGCGCTCCCGGGCGGTCCCGGGCGGTCCCGGGCGGTCCCGGGCGGTCCCGGGCGGTCCCGGGTGGTCCCGGGCGGTCCCAGGGTGGTCCACGGGCGGTCCTGGGCGGTCCCGGGCGGTCTCGGGCGGTCCCGGGCGTTCCAGGGCGGTCCCGGGCGGGTCCAGTGCGGTCCCGGGCGGTCCTGGGCGGTCCCAGGCGGTCCGAGGCGGTCCCGGGCGGTCCCGGGTGGTCCCGGGTGGTCCCGGGCAGTCCCCGGGCGGTCCGGGGCGGTCCCGGGCGGTCCCGGGCGGTCCGGGGCAGTCCCGGGCGGTCCCGGGCGGTCCCGGGCGGTCCCGGGCGGTCCCGGGCAGTCCCGGGCGGTCCCGGGCGGTCCGCGGCAGTCCCGGGCAGTCCGGGGCGGTCCTGGCCGATCCCGTGCGGTCCCGGGCGGTCCCGGCTATCCCGGGCGGTCCGGTGCGGTCCCAGGCGGTCCCAGGCGGTGCCGGGCGGTCCCGGGCGGTCTCGGGCGGTTCGGGCGGTCCCGGGCGGTCCCGGGCGGTCCCGGGCGGTCCCGGCGGTCCCGGGCAGTCCCCGGGCGGTCCGGGGCGGTCCCGGGCGGTCCCGGGCGGTCCGGGGCAGTCCCGGGCGGTCCCGGGCGGTCCCGGGCGGTCCCCTGGCGGTCCCGGGGCAGTCCCGGGCGGTCCCGGGCGGTCCTGGTCGGTCCCGGGTGGTCCCGGGCGGTCCGGGGCGGTCCCGGGCGGTCCCCGGGCGGTCCCGGGTGGTCCCGGGCGTTCCAGGGCGGTCCCGGGCGGGTGGTCCCGGGCGGTCCTGGGCGGTCCCGGGCGGTCCGAGGCGGTCCCGGGCGATCCGGGGCGGTCCCGGGCGGTCCCGGGCGGTCCCGGGTGTTCTAGGGAGGTCCCGGGCGGTCCGGGGCGGTCCCGGGCGGTCCTGGGCGGTCCCGTGCGGTCCTGGGCGGTCCGGGGCGGTCCTGGGCGGTCCGGGGCGGTCCCGGGCGGTCCCGGGCGGTCCCGGGCGGTCCCGGGCGGTCCCGGGCGGTCCCGGGCGGTCCCGGACGGTCCCGGGCGGTCCGGGGTGGTCTCGGGCGGTCCGGGGCGGTCCCGGGCGGTCCCGGGCGGTCCCGGGCGGTCCCGGGCGGTCCCGGGCGGTCCCGGGCGGTCCCGGGCGGTTCGGGGCTATCCTGGGCGGTCCAGGGCGGTCCGGGTCGGTCCCGGGCGGTCCCGGGCAGTCCAGGGCGGTCCCGGGCGGTCTGGGGCAGTCCCGGGAGGTCCCGGGTGGTCCGTTGCGGTCCTGGGCGGTCTGGGGCGGTCCGGGGCGGTCCCGGGCGGTCCCGGGCGGTCCGGGGCAGTCCCGGGCAGTCCCGGGTGGTCCCTAGCAGTCCGGTGCGGTCCCAGGCGGTCCGGGGCGGTCCGGGCGGTCCGGGCCGGTCCCGGGCGGTCCGGGGGCGGTCTCGGGCGGTCCGGGGCGGTCCCGGCCGGTCCGGGGCGGTCCCGGGCGGTCTGGGGCGGTCCCGGGCGGTCCGGGGCGGTCCCGGGCGGTCCTGTGCGGTCCCGGGTGGTCCCCGGCGGTCCCGGGCGGTTTGGTGCGGTCCCGGGCGGTCCGGGGCGTTCCCGGGCGGTCCCGGGCGGTCTCGGGCGGTTCGGGCGGTCCCGGGCGGTCCCGGGCGGTCCCGGGCGGTCCCGGGCAGTCCCGCCGGTCCGGGGCGGTCCCGGTCGGTCCCGGGCGGTCCGGGGCGGTCCCGGGCGATCCCGGGCGGTCCCGGGCGGTCCCGGGCGGTCCCGGGCAGTCCCGGGCGGTCCCGGGCGGTCCCGGGCGGTCCCGGGTGGTCCCGGGCGGTCCGGGGCGGTCCCGGGCGGTCCCGGGCGCTCCCGGGCGGTCCCGGGCGGTCCCGGGCGGTCCCGGGCGGTCCCGGGCGGTCCCGGGTGGTCCCGGGCGGTCCAGGGTGGTCCACGGGCGGTCCTGGGCGGTCCCGGGCGGTCTCGGGCGGTCCCGGGCGTTCCAGGGCGGTCCCGGGCGGTCCAGTGCGGTCCCGGGCGGTCCTGGGCGGTCCCAGGCGGTCCGAGGCGGTCCCGGGCGGTCCCGGGTGGTCCCGGGTGGTCCCGGGCAGTCCCGGGCGGTCCGGGGCGGTCCCGGGCGGTCCCGGGCGGTCCGGGGCAGTCCCGGGCGGTCCCGGGCGGTCCCGGGCGGTCCCGGGCGGTCCCGGGCAGTCCCGGGCGGTCCCGGGCGGTCCTGGTCGGTCCCGGGTGGTCCCGGGCGGTCCGGGGCGGTCCCGGGCGGTCCCGGGCGGTCCCGGGTGGTCCCGGGCGGTCCAGGGCGGTCCCGGGCGGTCCCGGGCGGTCCCGGGCGGTCCCGGGCGTTCCAGGGCGGTCCCGGGCGGTCCAGGGTGGTCCCGGGTGGTCCTGGGTGGTCCCGGGCGGTCCGAGGCGGTCCCGGGCGGTCCGGGGCGGTCCCGGGCGGTCCTGGGCGGTCCCGGGTGTTCTAGGGCGGTCCCGGGCGGTCCGGGGCGGTCCCGGGCGGTCCTGGGTGGTCCCGGGCGGTCCTGGGCGGTCCGGGGCGGTCCCGGGCGGTCCGGGGCGGTCCCGGGCGGTCCCTGGCGGTCCCGGGCGGTCCCGGGCGGTCCCGGGCGGTCCAGGGTGGTCCCGGGCGGTCCGGGGCGGTCCCGGGCGGTCCGGGGCGGTCCCGGGCGGTCCCGGGCTGTCTCGGGCGGTCCCGGGCGGTCCCAGGCGGTCCCGGGCGGTTCGGGGCTATCCTGGGTGGTCCGGGGCGGTCCGGGTCGGTCCCGGGCGGTCCCGGGCGGTCCGGGGCGGTCCCGGGCGGTCTGGGGCGGTCCCGGCCGGTCCGGGACGGTCCCGGGCGGTCCGGGGCAATCCGGGGCGGTCCGGGGCGGTCCGGGGCGGTCCCGGGCGGTCCCGGGCAGTCCCGGGCGGTCCCGGGTGGTCCGGGGCGGTCCTGGGCGGTCTGGGGAGGTCCGGGGCGGTCCCGGGCGGTCCCGGGCGGTCCGGGGCAGTCCCGGGCGGTCCCGGGCGGTCCCTAGCGGTCCGGTGCGGTCCCAGGCGGTCCGGGGCGGTCCCGGGCGGTCCGGGCCGGTCCCGGGCGGTCCGGGGCGGTCCCGGGCGGTCCGGGCGGTCCCGGCGGTCCTGTGCGGTCCCGGGCGGTCCCGGGCGGTCCCGGGCGGTTTGGTGCGGTCCCGGGCGGTCCGGGGCGTTCCCGGGCGGTCCCGGGCGGTCTCGGGCGGTTCGGGCGGTCCCGGGCGGTCCCGGGCGGTCCCGGGCGGTCCCGGGCAGTCCCGCCGGTCCGGGGCGGTCCCGGTCGGTCCCGGGCGGTCCGGGGCGGTCCCGGGCGGTCCCGGCGGTCCCGGGCGGTCCCGGGCGGTCCCGGGCAGTCCCGGGCGGTCCCGGGGGTCCCGGGCGGTCCCGGGTGGTCGCGGGCGGTCCGGGGCAGTCCGGGCGGTCCCGGGCGCTCCCAGGCGGTCCCGGGCGGTCCCGGGCGGTCCCGGGCGGTCCCGGGCGGTCCCGGGTGGTCCCGGGCGGTCCAGGGCGGTCGCCGGGCGGTCCTGGGCGGTCCCGGGCGGTCTCGGGCGGTCCCGGGCGTTCCAGGTCGGTCCCGGGCGGTCCAGTGCGGTCCCGGGCGGTCCTGGGCGGTCCGGGTCGGTCCCGGGCGGTCCGGGGCGGTCCCGGGCGGTCCTGGGGCGGTCCCGGGTGTTCTAGGGCGGTCCCGGGCGGTCCGGGGCGGTCCCGGGCGGTCCTGGGTGGTCCCGGGCGGTCCTGGGCGGTCCGGGGCGGTCCCGGGCGGTCCGGGGCGGTCCCGGGCGGTCCTGGCGGTCCCGGGCGGTCCCGGGCGGTCCCGGGCGGTCCAGGGTGGTCCCGGGCGGTCCGGGGCGGTCCCGGGCGGTCCGGGGCGGTCCCGGGCGGTCCCGGGCTGTCTCGGGCGGTCCCGGGCGTCCCAGGCGGTCCCGGGCGGTTCGGGGCTATCCTGGGTGGTCCGGGGCGGTCCGGGTCGGTCCCGGGCGGTCCCGGGCGGTCCGGGGCGGTCCGGGCGGTCTGGGGCGGTCCCGGCCGGTCCGGGACGGTCCCGGGCGGTCCGGGGCAATCCGGGGCGGTCCGGGGCGGTCCGGGCGGTCCCGGGCGGTCCCGGGCAGTCCCGGGCGGTCCCGGGTGGTCCGGGGCGGTCCTGGGCGGTCTGGGGCGGTCCGGGGCGGTCCCGGGCGGTCCCGGGCGGTCCGGGGCAGTCCCGGGCGGTCCCGGGCGGTCCCTAGCGGTCCGGTGCGGTCCCAGGCGGTCCGGGGCGGTCCCGGGCGGTCCGGGCCGGTCCCGGGCGGTCCGGGGCGGTCCCGGGCGGTCCGGGGCGGTCCCGGGCGGTCCTGTGCGGTCCCGGGCGGTCCCGGGCGGTCCCGGGCGGTTTGGTGCGGTCCCGGGCGGTCCGGGGCGTTCCCGGGCGGTCCCGGGCGGTCTCGGGCGGTTCGGGCGGTCCCGGGCGGTCCCGGGCGGTCCCGGGCGGTCCCGGGCAGTCCCGCCGGTCCGGGGCGGTCCCGGTCGGTCCCGGGCGGTCCGGGGCGTTCCCGGGCGGTCCCGGCGGTCCCGGGCGGTCCCGGGCGGTCACGGGCAGTCCCGGGCGGTCCCGGGCGGTCCCGGGCGGTCCCGGGTGGTCCCGGGCGGTCCGGGGCGGTCCCGGGCGGTCCCGGGCGCTCCCAGGCGGTCCCGGGCGGTCCCGGGCGGTCCCGGGCGGTCCCGGGCGGTCCCGGGTGGTCCCGGGCGGTCCAGGGCGGTCCCCGGGCGGTCCTGGGCGGTCCCGGGCGGTCTCGGGCGGTCCCGGGCGTTCCAGGGCGGTCCCGGGCGGTCAGTGCGGTCCCGGGCGGTCCTGGGCGGTCCCAGGCGGTCCGAGGCGGTCCCGGGCGGTCCCGGGTGATCCCGGGCGGTCCCGGGCAGTCCGGGGCGGTCCGGGGCGGTCCCGGGCGGTCCCGGGCGGTCCGGGGCAGTCCCGGGCGGTCCCGGGCGGTCCCGGGCGGTCCCGGGCGGTCCCGGGCAGTCCCGGGCGGTCCCGGGCGGTCCTGGTCGGTCCCGGGTGGTCCCGGGCGGTCCAGGGCGGTCCCGGGCGGTCCCGGGCGGTCCCGGGTGGTCCCGGGCGGTCCAGGGCGGTCCCGGGCGGTCCCGGGCGGTCCCGGGCGGTCCCGGGCGTTCCAGGGCGGTCCCGGGCGGTCCAGGGTGGTCCCGGGTGGTCCTGGGCGGTCCCGGGCGGTCCGAGGCGGTCCCGGGCGGTCCGGGGCGGTCCCGGGCGGTCCCGGGCGGTCCCGGGTGTTCTAGGGCGGTCCCGGGCGGTCCGGGCGGTCCCTTGCGGTCCTGGGTGGTCCCGGGCGGTCCTGGGCGGTCCGGGGCGGTCCCGGGCGGTCCGGGGCGGTCCCGGGCGGTCCTGTGCGGTCCCGGGCGGTCCCGGGCGGTCCCGGGCGGTTTGGTGTGGTCCCAGGCGGTCCGGGGCGTTCCCGGGCGGTCCCGGGCGGTCTCGGGCGGTTCGGGCGGTCCGGGCGGTCCCGGGCGGTCCCGGGCGGTCCCGGGCAGTCCCGCCGGTCCGGGGCGGTCCCGGTCGGTCCGGCGGCGTCCGGGCGGTCCCGGCGGTCCGGGCGGTCCCGGGCGGTCCCGGGCGGTCCCGGGCGGTCCCGGGCGGTCCGGGCGGTCCCGGGGCAGTCCCGGGCGGTCCCGGGGCGGGCGGGTCCGGGTGGTCCCGGCGGTCCGGGGCGGTCCCGGGCGGTCCCGGACGCTCCCAGGCGGTCCCGGGCGGTCCCGGGCGGTCCCGGGCGGTCCCGGGCGGTCCCGGGGGGTCCCGGGCGGTCCAGGGCGGTCCCCGGGCGGTCCTGGGCGGTTCCCGGGCGGTCTCGGGCGGTCCCGGGCGTTCCAGGGCGGTCCCGGGCGGTCCAGTGCGGTCCCCGGGCGGTCCTGGGCGGTCCCAGGCGGTCCGAGGCGGTCCCGCGCGGTCCCGGGTGGTCCGGGGCGGTCCCGGGCAGTCCCGGGCGGTCCGGGCGGTCCCGGGCGGTCCCGGCGGTCGGGGCAGTCCCGGGCGGTCCCGGGCGGTCCCGGGCGGTCCCGGGCGGTCCCGGGCAGTCCCGGGCGGTCCCGGGCGGTCCTGGTCGGTCCCGGGTGGTCCCGGGCGGTCCGGGGCGGTCCCGGGCGGTCCCGGGCGGTCCCGGGTGGTCCCGGGCGGTCCAGGGCGGTCCCGGGCGGTCCCGGGCGGTCCCGGGCGGTCCGGGCGTTCCAGGGCGGTCCCGGGCGGTCCAGGGTGGTCCCGGGTGGTCCTGGGCGGTCCCGGGCGGTCCGAGGCGGTCCCGGGCGGTCCGGGGCGGTCCCGGGCGGTCCCGGGCGGTCCCGGGTGTTCTAGGGCGGTCCCGGGCGGTCCGGGGCGGTCCCGGGCGGTCCTGGGTGGTCCCGGGCGGTCCTGGGCGGTCCGGGTCGGTCCTGGGCGGTCCGGGGCGGTCCCGGGCGGTCCCGGGCGGTCCCGGGCGGTCCCGGGCGGTCCCGGCGGTCCAGGGTGGTCCCGGGCGGTCCGGGGCGGTCCCGGGCGGTCCGGGGCGGTCCCGGGCGGTCCCGGGCGGTCTCGGGCTGTCCCAGGCGGTCCCGGGCGGTCCCGGGCGGTTCGGGGCTATCCTGGGCGGTCTGGGGCGGTCCGGGTCGGTCCCGGGCGGTCCCGGGCGGTCCGGGGCGGTCCCGGGCGGTCTGGGGCGGTCCCGGCCGGTCCGGGACGGTCCCGGGCGGTCCGGGGCAATCCGGGGCGGTCCGGGGCGGTCCGGGGCGGTCCCGGGCGGTCCCGGGCAGTCCCGGGCGGTCCCGGGTGGTCCGGGGCGGTCCTGGCGGTCTGGGGCGGTCCGGGCGGTCCCGGGCGGTCCCGGGCGGTCCGGGGCAGTCCCGGGCGGTCCCGGGCGGTCCCTAGCGGTCCGGTGCGGTCCCAGGCGGTCCGGGGCGGTCCCGGGCGGTCCGGGCCGGTCCCGGGCGGTCCGGGGGTCCGGCGGGTCTCGGGCGGTCCGGGGCGGTCCCGGCCGGTCCGGGGCGGTCCCGGGCGGTCCGGGGCGGTCCCGGGCGGTCCGGGGCGGTCCCGGGCGGTCCTGTGCGGTCCCGGGCGGTCCCGGGCGGTCCCGGGCGGTTTGGTGCAGTCCCGGGCGGTCCCGGGCGGTCCCGGGCGGTCCCGGGCAGTCCCGCCGGTCCGGGGCGGTCCCGGTCGGTCCCGGGCGGTCCGGGGCGGTCCCGGGCGGTCCCGGGCGGTCTCGGGCGGTCCCGGGCGGTCCCGGGCAGTCCCGGCGGTCCCGGGCGGTCCCGGGCGGTCCCGGGTGGTCCCGGGTGGTCCGGGGCGGTCACGGGCGGTCCCGGGCGCTCCCGGGCGGTCCCGGGCGGTCCCGGGCGGTCCCGGGCGGTCCCGGGCGGTCCCGGGTGGTCCCGGGCGGTCCAGGGCGGTCCCCGGGCGGTCCTGGGCGGTCCCGGGTGGTCTCGGGCGGTCCCGGGCGTTCCAGGGCGGTCCCGGGCGGTCCAGTGCGGTCCCGGGCGGTCCTGGGCGGTCCCAGGCGGTCCGAGGCGGTCCCGGCGGTCCCGGGTGGTCCCGGGCGGTCCCGGGCCGTCCCGGGCGGTCCGGGGCGGTCCCGGGCGGTCCCGGGCGGTCCGGGGCAGTCCCGGGCGGTCCCGGGCAGTCCCGGGCGGTCCCGGGCGGTCCCGGGCAGTCCCGGGCGGTCCCGGGCGGTCCTGGTCGGTCCTGGGTGGTCCCGGGCGGTCCGGGGCGGTCCCGGGCGGTCCCGGGCGGTCCCGGGTGGTCCCGGGCGGTCCAGGGCGGTCCCGGGCGGTCCCGGGCGGTCCCGGGCGGTCCCGGGCGTTCCAGGGCGTTCCCGGGCGGTCCAGGGTGGTCCCGGGTGGTCCTGGGCGGTCCCGGGCGGTCCGAGGCGGTCCCGGGCGGTCCGGGGCGGTCCCGGGCGGTCCCGGGCGGTCCCGGGTGTTCTAGGGCGGTCCCGGGCGGTCCGGGGCGGTCCCGGGCGGTCCTGGGTGGTCCCGGGCGGTCCTGGGCGGTCCGGGGCGGTCCCGGGCGGTCCGGGGCGGTCCCGGGCGGTCCCGGGCGGTCCCGGGCGGTCCCGGGCGGTCCCCGGCGGTCCCGGGCGGTCCAGGGTGGTCCCGGGCGGTCCGGGGCGGTCCCGGGCGGACCGGGGCGGTCTCGGGCGGTCCCGGGCGGTCTCGGGCGGTCCCGGGCGGTCCCGGGTGGTCCCGGGCGGTTCGGGGCTATCCTGGGCGGTCCGGGGCGGTCTGGGTCGGTCCCGGGCGGTCCCGGGCGGTCCGGGGCGGTCCCGGGCGGTCTGGGGCGGTCCCGGCCGGTCCGGGACGGTCCCGGGCGGTCCGGGGCAATCCGGGGCGGTCCGGGGCGGTCCGGGGCGGTCCCGGGCGGTCCCGGGCAGTCCCGGGCGGTCCCGGGCGGTCCCTAGCGGTCCGGTGCGGTCCCAGGCGGTCCGGGGAGGTCCCGGGCGGTCCGGGGCGGTCCCGGGCGGTCCGGGGCGGTCTCGGGCGGTCCGGGGCGGTCCCGGCCGGTCCGGGGCGGTCCCGGGCGGTCCGGGGCGGTCCCGGGCGGTCCGGGGCGGTCCCGGGCGGTCCTGTGCGGTCCCGGGCGGTCCCGGGCGGTCCCGGGCGGTTTGGTGCGGTCCCGGGCGGTCCGGGGCGTTCCCGGGCGGTCCCGGGTGGTCTCGCGCGGTTCGGGCGGTCCCGGGCGGTCCCGGGCGGTCCCGGGCGGTCCCGGGCAGTCCCGCCGGTCCGGGGCGGTCCCGGTCGGTCCCGGGCGGTCCGGGGCGGTCCCGGGCGGTCCCGGGCGGTCCCGAGCGGTCCCGGGCGGTCCCGGGCGGTCCCGGGCAGTCCCGGGCGGTCCCGGGCGGTCCCGGGCGGTCCCGGGTGGTCCCGGGCGGTCCGGGGCGGTCCCGGGCGGTCCCGGGCGCTCCCGGGCGGTCCCGGGCGGTCCCGGGTGGTCCCGGGCGGTCCAGGGCGGTCCCGGGCGGTCCTGGGCGGTCCCGGGCGGTCTCGGGCGGTCCCGGGCGGTCCCGGGCGGTCTCGGGCGGTCCCGGGCGTTCCAGGGCGGTCCCGGGCGGTCCAGGGCGGTCCCGGGCGGTCCTGGGCGATCCCGGGCGGTCTCGGGCGGTCCCGGGCGTTCCAGGGCGGTCCCGGGCGGTCCAGTGCGGTCCCGGGCGGTCCTGGGCGGTCCCGGGCGGTCCGAGGTGGTCCCGGGCGGTCCGGGGCGGTCTCGGGCGGTCCTGGGCGGTCCGGGCGTTCTAGGGCGGTCCCGGGCGGTCCGGGGCGGTCCCGGGCGGTCCCGGGCGGTCCGGACGGTCGGTGCGGTCCCGGGCTGTCCGGGTGTGGTCCTGGGCGGTCCGGGTGCGGTCCCGGGCGGTCGGGGGCGGTCCCGGGCGGTCACGGGCAGTCCCGGCCGGTCCCGGGGCGGTCCCGGGCGGTCCCGGGCGGTCCCGGGCGGTCCCGGGCGGTCCCGGGGGGTCCAGAGCGGTCCCGGGCGGTCCCGGGCGGTCCCGGGCGGTCCCGAGCGGTCCCGGGCGGTCCCGGGCGATCCGTGGCGGTCCCGGGCGGTCCGGGCGGTCCCGGGCGGTCCGGGGCGGTCCCGGGCGGTCCGGGCGGTCCCGGGCGGTCCGGGGGCGTTCCCGGGCGGTCCGGGGCGGTCCCGGACGGTCCGGGGCAATCCGGGGTGGTCCGAGGCGGTCCGGGGCGGTCCCGGGCGGTCCCGGGCAGTCCCGGGCGGTCCCGGGCGGTCCAGAGCGGTCCCGGGCGGTCCCGGGCGGTCCCGGGCGTCCCGGGCGGTCCGGAGCGGTCTTGGGCGGTCCCGGGCGGTCCCGGGCGGTCAGGGGCGGTCCTGGGCGGTCCGGGGCGGTCCCGTGCGGTCCGGGGCGGTCCCGGGCGGTCCAGGGCGGTCCGGGGCAGTCCCGGGCAGTCCCGGGCGGTCCCGGGCGGTCCCGGGCTGTCCCGGGCAGTCTCGGGCGGTCCCGGGCGGTTCCGGGCGGTCCCGGGTGGTCCCGGGCGGTCCGGGGCGGTCCCGGGCGCTCCCGGGCGTTCCCGGGCGGTCCCGGGCGGTCCCGGGCGGTCCGGGGCAGTCCAAGGCGGTCTGGGGCGGTCCTGGGTGGTCCCGTGTGGTCCCGGGCGGTCCCGGGCGGTCCCGGGCGGTCCGGTGCGGTCCCGGGCAGTCCCGGACGGTCCCGGGCGGTCCCGGGCGGTCTCGGGCGGTTCAGGCGGTCACGGGCGGTCCCGGGCGGTCCGGTGCGGTCCCGGGCGGTCCCGGGCGTTCCCGGGCGGTCCCGGGCGGTCTCGGGCGGTTCGGGCGGTCCCGGGCGGTCGTGGGCGGTCCCGGGCGGTCCCGGGCAGTCCCGGGCGGTCCGGGGCGGTGCCGGTCGGTCCCGGGCAGTCCGGGGCGGTCTTGGGCGGTCCCGGGCGGTCCCGGGCGGTCCCGGGCGGTCCCGGGCAGTCCCGGGTGGTCCCGGGCGGTCCCGAGCGGTCCCGAGCGGTCCCGGGTGGTCCTGGGCGGTCCGGGGCGGCCCGGGCGGTCCCGGGCGCTCCCGGGCGGTCCCGGGCGGTCCCGGGCGGTCCCGGGCGGTCCCGGGCGGTCCCGGGTGGTCCCGGGCGGTCCAGGGCGGTCCCGGGCGGTCCTGGGCGGTCCCGGGCGGTCTCGGGCGGTCCCGGGCGTTCCAGGGCGGTCCCGGGCGGTCCAGTGCGGTCACGGGCGGTCCTGGGCGGTCTCGGGCGGTCCGAGGTGGTCCCGGGCGGTCCGGGGTGGTCTCGGGCGGTCCCGGGCGGTCCCGGGCATTCTAGGGCGGTCCCGGGCGGTCCGGGGCGGTCCCGGGCGGTCCCGGGTGGTCCCGGGCGGTCGGGGCGGTCCGGGCTGTCTGGGTGTGGTCCTGGGCGGTCCGGGTGTGGTCCCGGGTGGTCCGGGGCGGTCCCGGGTGGTCACGGGCATTCCCGGGCGGTCTCGGGTGGTGCCGGGCGGTCTCGGGCGGTCCCGGGCGGTCCCGGCGGTCCAGGGCGGTCCCGGGCGGTCCCAGGCGGTCCCGGGCGGTCCCGGGCGGTCCGGGGCGGTCCCGGGCGGTCCCGGGCGGTCCCGGGCGGTCCCGGGCGGTCCCAGGCGGCCCGGGCGGTCCCGGGCGGTCCCGGGCGGTCCGGGGCGGTCCCGGGCGGTCCGGGGCGGTCCCAGGGCGGTCCGGGGCAGTCCCGGGCGGTCCCGGGCGGTTCCGGGCGGTCCCGGGCAGTCCCGGGCGGTCCCGGGCGGTCCGGGGCGGTCCCGGGCGGTCCGGGGCGGTCCCGGGCGGTCCGGGGCTGTCCCGGGCGGTCCGGGGCGGTCCCGGGCGGTCCGGGGCGGGTCGTCGGGCAGTCCGGGGCGGTCCCGGACGGTCCGGGGCAATCCGGGGTGGTCCAGGGCGGTCCGGGGCGGTCCCGGGCGGTCCCGGGCAGTCCCGGGCGGTCCCGGGCGGTCCAGAGCGGTCCCGGGCGGTCCCGGTCGGTCCCGGGCGGACCCGCGCGGTCCTGGGCGGTCCTAGGCGGTCCCGGGCGGTCCGGGGCGGTCTTGGGCGGTCCGGGGCGGTCCCGGGCGGTCCGGGGCGGTCCCGGGCGGTCCGGGGCGGTCCCGGGGGGTCCGGGGCGGTCCCGGACGGTCCGGGGCAATCCGGGGTGGTCCGGGGCGGTCCGGGGCGGTCCCGGGCGGTCCCGGGCAGTCCCGGGCGGTCCCGGGCGGTCCAGAGCGGTCCCGGGCGGGTCCCGGGCGGTCCCGGGCGGTCCCGGGCGGTCCCGGGCGGTCCCGGGCGGTCCGGAGCGGTCTTGGGCGGTCCCGGGCGGTCCCGGGCGGTCCAGGGCGGTCCTGGGCGGTCCGGGGCGGTACCGGGCGGTCCGGGGCGGTCCCGGGCGGTCCGGGGCGGTCCTGGGCGGTCCCGGGCGGTCCCGGGCGGTCCCGGGCGGTCCCGGGCAGTCCCGGGCGGTCCCGGGCGGTCCCGGGCGGTCCCGGGTGGTCCCGGGCGGTCCGGGGCGGTCCTGGGCGGTCCCGGGCGCTCCCGGGCGGTCCCGGGCGGTCCTGGGCGGTCCCGGGCGGTCCCGGGCGGTCCCGGGCGGTCTCGGGCGGTTCGGGCGGTCCCGGGCGGTCCCGGGCGGTCCCGGGCGGTCCCGGCGGTCCCGGGCGGTCCGGGGCGGTCCCGGGCGGTCCCGGGCGGTCCGGGGCGGTCCCGGGCGGTCCCGGGCGGTCCCGGGCGGTCCCGGGCAGTCCCGGGCGGTCCCGGGCGGTCCTGGTCGGTCCCGGGTTCTCCGGGGCGGTCCGGGGCGGTCCCGGGCGGTCCGGGGCGGTGCCGGGCGGTCCGGGGCGGTCCCGGGCGGTCCCGGGCGGTCCCGGGCGGTCCCAGGCGGTCCCGGGCAGTCCCAGGTGGTCCCGGGCGGTCCCGGGTGGTCCCAGGTGGTCCCGGGCGGTCCGGGGAGGTCCCGGGCGGTCCCGGGCGCTCCCGGGCGGTCCCGGGCGGTCCCGGGCGGTCCTGGGCAGTCCTGGGCGGTCCCGGGAGGTCTCGGGCGGTTCGGGCGGTCCCGGGCGGTCCCGGGCGGTCCCGGGCAAACCTGGGCGGTCCGGGCAGTCCGGGGCGGTCCCGGGCGGTCCCGGGCGGTCCGGGGCGGTCCCGGGCGGTCCCGGGCGGTCCCGGGCGGTCCCGGGCGGTCCCGGGCAGTCCCGGGCGGTCCCAGGCGGTCCTGGTCGGTCCCGGGTGGTCCGGGGCGGTCCGGGGCGGTCCCGGGCGGTCCCCCGGCGGTCCCGGGCGGTCCCGGGCGGTCCCGGGCGGTCCCGGGCGGTCCTGGGCGGTCCCGGGCAGTCCCGGGCGGTCCCGGGCGGTCCCGGGCGGTCCGAGTGGTCCCGGGCGGTCCAGGGCGGTCCCGGGCGGTCCCGGGCGCTCCCGGGCGTTCCCGGGCGGTTCCGGGCGGTCCGGGGCAGTCCCGGGCGGTCCGGGGCGGTCCTGGGCGGTCCCGTGCGGTCCCGGGCGGTCCCGGGCGGTCCCGGGCGGTCCGATGCGGTCCCGGGCGGTCCCGGGTGGTCCCGGCGGTCCCGGGCGGTCTCGGGCGGTTCAGGCGGTCCCAGGCGGTCCCGGGCGGTCCGGTGCGGTCCCGGGCGGTCCCGGGCGTTCCCGGGCGGTCCCGGGCGGTCTCGCGCGGTTCGGGCGGTCCCGGGCGGTCCCGGGCGGTCCCGGGCGTTCCCGGGCAGTCACGGGCGGTCCGGGGCGGTCCCGGTCGGTCCCGGGCGGTCCGGGCGGTCCCGGGCGGTCCCGGGCGGTCCCGGGCGGTCCCGGGCAGTCCAGGGCGCTCCCGGGCGGTCCCGGGTGGTCCGGGTGGTCCCGGGCGTCCGGGGCGGTCCCGGGCGGTCCCGGGCGCTCCCGGGCGGTCCCGGGCGGTCCCGGGCGGTCCCGGGCGGTCCCGGGCGGTCCCGGGTGGTCCCGGGCGGTCCAGGGCGGTCCCGGGCGGTCCCGGACGGTCCCGGGCGCTCCCGGGCGGTCCCGGGCGGTCCCGGGCGGTCCCGGGCGGTCCCGGGCGGTCCCGGGCGGTCCAGGGCGGTCCCGGGCGGTCCTGGGCGGTCCGGGGCGGTCTCGGGCGGTCCCGGGCGTTTCAGGGCGGTCCCGGGCGGTCCAGTGCGGTCACGGGCGGTCCTGGGCGGTCCCAGGCGGTCCGAGGTGGTCCCGGGCGGTCCGGGGCGGTCTCGGGCGGTCCCGGGCGGTCCCGGGCGATCTAGGGCGGTCCCGGGCGGTCCGGGGCGGTCCCGGGCGGTCCCGGGCGGTCCCGGGCGGTCGGGGCGGTCCCGGGCTGTCCGGGTGTGGTCCTGGGCGGTCCGGGTGCGGTCCCGGGCGGTCCCGGGTGGTCCCGGGCGGTCACGGGCAGTCCCGGGCGGTCCCGGGTGGTCCCGGGCGGTCTCGGGCGGTCCCGGGCGGTCCCGGCGGTCTAGGGCGGTCCCGGGCGGTCCCAGGCGGTCCCGCGCGGTCCCAGGCGGTCCGGGGTGGTCCCGGGCGGTCCCGGGCGGTCCCGGGCGGTCCCGGGCGGTCCTGGGTGGTCCCGGGCGGTTCCGGGCGGTCCCGGGCGGTCCCGGGCGGTCCCGGGCGGTCTGGAGCGGTCCAGGGCGGTCCGGGGCGGTCCCGGGCGGTCCCGGGCGGTCCCGGGCGGTCCAGGGCGGTCCCGGGCGGTCCCGGGCGGTCCGGGGCGGTCCCGGGTGGTCCGGGGCGGTCCCGGGCGGTCCGGGGCGGTCCCGGGCGGTCCGGGGCGGTCCCGGGCGGTCCGGGGCGGTCCTGGGCGGTCCGGGGCGGTCCCGGGCGGTCCGGGGCGGTCCCGGGCGGTCCGGGGCGGTCCGGGCAGTCCCGGGCGGTCCCGGGCGGTCCCGGCGGTCCCGGGCGGTCCCGGGCAGTCCCGGGCGGTCCCGGGCGGTCCCGGGCGGTCCGGGGCGGTCCCGGGCGGTCCGGGGCGGTCCTGGGCGGTCCGGGGCGGTCCCGGGCGGTCCGGGGCGGTCCCGGGCGGTCCGGGGCGGTCCGGGGCAGTCCCGGGCGGTCCCGGGCGGTCCCGGGCGGTCCCGGGCGGTCCCGGGCAGTCCCGGGCGGTACCGGGCGGTCCCGGGTGGTCCCGGGTGGTCCCGGGCGGTCCGGGGCGGTCCCGGGCGGTCCCGGGCGCTCCCGGGCGGCCCCGGGCGGTCCCAGGCGGTCCTGGGCGGTCCTGGGCGGTCCCGGGCGGTCTCGGGCGGTTCGGGCGGTCCCGGGCGGTCCCGGGCGGTCTCGGGCAAACCTGGGCGGTCCCGGGCGGTCCGCGGCGGTCCCGGGCGGTCCCGGGCGGTCCCGGGCGGTCCCGGGCGGTCCCGGGCAGTCCCGGGCGGTCCCGGGCGGTCCCGGGCGGTCCGGGGCGGTCCCGGGCGGTCCGTGGCGGTCCTGGGCGGTCCGGGGCGGTCCCGGGCGGTCCGGGGCGGTCCCGGGCGGTCCGGGGCGGTCCGGGGCAGTCCCGGGCGGTCCCGGGCGGTCCCGGGCGGTCCCGGCGGTCCCGGGCAGTCCCGGGCGGTACCGGGCGGTCCCGGGTGGTCCCGGGTGGTCCCGGGCGGTCCGGGGCGGTCCCGGGCGGTCCCGGGCGCTCCCGGGCGGCCCCGGGCGGTCCCAGGCGGTCCTGGGCGGTCCTGGGCGGTCCCGGGCGGTCTCGGGCGGTTCGGGCGGTCCCGGGCGGTCCCGGGCGGTCTCGGGCAAACCTGGGCGGTCCCGGGCGGTCCGCGGCGGTCCCGGGCGGTCCCGGGCGGTCCGGGGCGGTCCCGTGCGGTCCCGGGCGGTCCCGGGCGGTCCCGGGCGGTCCTGGGCAGTCCCGGGCGGTCCCGGGCGGTCCTGGTCGGTCGCGGGTGGTCCGGGGCGGTCCGGGGCGGTCCCGGGCGGTCCCGGGCAGTCCTGGGCGGTCCCGGGCGGTCCAGAGCGGTCCCGGGCGGTCCCGGGCGGTCCCGGGCGGTCCCGGGCGGTCCCGGGCGGTCCCGGGCGGTCTGGAGCGGTCTTGGGCGGTCCCGGGCGGTTCCGGGCGGTCCGGGGCGGTCCGGGCGGTCCGGGGCGGTCCCGGGCGGTCCGGGGCGGTCCGGGGCAGTCCCGGGCGGTCCCCGGCGGTCCCGGGCGGTCCCGGGCGGTCCCGGGCAGTCCCGGGCGGTCCCGGGCGGTCCCGGGCGGTCCCGGGCGGTCCCGGGCGGTCCCGGGCGGTCCCGGGCGGTCCCGGGCGGTCTGGAGCGGTCCAGGGCGGTCCGGGGCGGTCCCGGGCGGTCCCGGGCGGTCCCGGGCGGTCCCGGGCGGTCCCGGGCGGTCCGAGTGGTCCCGGGCGGTCCGGGGCGGTCCCGGGCGGTCCCGGGCGCTCCCGGGCGGTCCCGGGCGGTCCCGGGCGGTCCGGGGCAGTCCCGGGCGGTCCGGGGCGGTCCTGGGCGGTCCCGTGCGGTCCCGGGCGGTCCCGGGCGGTCCCGGGCGGTCCGGTGCGGTCCCGGGCGGTCCCGGGCGGTCCCGGGCGGTCCCGGGCGGTCTCGGGCGGTTCAGGCGGTCCCGGGCGGTCCCGGGCGGTCCGGTGCGGTCCCGGGCGGTCCCGGGCGTTCCCGGGCGGTCCCGGGCGGTCTCGGGCGGTTCGGGCGGTCCCGGGCGGTCCCGGGCGGTCCCGGGCGTTCCCGGGCAGTCCCGGGCGGTCCGGGGCGGTCCCGGTCGGTCCCGGGCGGTCCGGGGCGGTCCCGGGCGGTCCTGGGCGGTCCCGGGCGGTCCCGGGCAGTCCTGGGCGGTCCCGGGCGATCCCGGGTGGTCCCGGGTGGTCCCGGGCGGTCCGGGGCGGTCCCGGGCGGTCCCGGGCGCTCCCGGGCGGTCCCGGGCGGTCCCGGGCGGTCCCGGGCGGTCCCGGGCGGTCCCGGGTGGTCCCGGGCGGTCCAGGGCGGTCCCGGGCGGTCCCGGGCGGTCCCGGGCGCTCCCGGGCGGTCCCGGGCGGTCCCGGGCGGTCCCGGGCGGTCCCGGGCGGTCCCGGGCGGTCCCGGGCGGTCCAGGGCGGTCCCGGGCGGTCCTGGGCGGTCCGGGGCGGTCTCGGGCGGTCCCGGGCGTTCCAGGGCGGTCCCGGGCGGTCCAGTGCGGTCACGGGCGGTCCTGGGCGGTCCCGGGCGGTCCGAGGTGGTCCCAGGCGGTCCGGGGCGGTCTCGGGCGGTCCCGGGCGGTCCCGGGCGTTCTAGGGCGGTCCCGGCCGGTCCGGGCGGTCCCGGGCGGTCCCGGGCGGTCTCGGGCGGTCGGGGCGGTCCCGGGCTGTCCGGGTGTGGTCCTGGGCGGTCCGGGTGCGGTCCCGGGCGGTCCCGGGTGGTCCCGGGCGGTCACGGGCAGTCCCGGGCGGTCCCGGGTGGTCCCGGGCGGTCTCGGGCGGTCCCGGGCGGTCCCGGCGGTCTAGGGCGGTCCCGGGCGGTCCCAGGCGGTCCCGGGCGGTCCCAGGCGGTCCGGGGTGGTCCCGGGCGGTCCCGGGCGGTCCCGGGCGGTCCCGGGCGGTCCCGGGCGGTCCGGGGCAGTCCCGGGCGGTCCGGGGCGGTCCTGGGCGGTCCCGTGCGGTCCCGGGCGGTCCCGGGCGGTCCTGGGCGGTCCGGTGCGGTCCCGGGCGGTCCCGGGCGGTCCCGGGCGGTCCCGGGCGGTCTCGGGCGGTTCAGGCGGTCCCGGGCGGTCCCGGGCGGTCCGGTGCGGTCCCGGGCGGTCCCGGGCGTTCCCGGGCGGTCCCGGGCGGTCTCGGGCGGTTCGGGCGGTCCCGGGCGGTCCCGGGCGGTCCCGGGCGTTCCCGAGCAGTCACGGGCGGTCCGGGGCGGTCCCGGTCGGTCCCGGGCGGTCCGGGGCGGTCCCGGGCGGTCCCGGGCGGTCCCGGGCGGTCCCGGGCAGTCCTGGGCGGTCCCGGGCGGTCCCGGGCGGTCCCGGGTGGTCCCGGGCGGTCCGGGGCGGTCCCGGGCGGTCCCGGGCGCTCCCGGGCGGTCCCGGGCGGTCCCGGGAGGTCCCGGGCGGTCCCGGGCGGTCCCGGGTGGTCCCGGGCGGTCCAGGGCGGTCCCGGGCGGTCCCGGGCGGTCCCGGGCGCTCCCGGGCGGTCCCGGGCGGTCCCGGGCGGTCCCGGGCGGTCCCGGGCGGTCCCGGGTGGTCCCGGGCGGTCCAGGGCGGTCCCGGGCGGTCCTGGGCGGTCCGGGGCGGTCTCGGGCGGTCCCGGGCGTTCCAGGGCGGTCCCGGGCGGTCCAGTGCGGTCACGGGCGGTCCTGGGCGGTCCCGGGCGGTCCGAGGTGGTCCCGGGCGGTCCGGGGCGGTCTCGGGCGGTCCCGGGCGGTCCCGGGCGTTCTAGGGCGGTCCCGGGCGGTCCGGGGCGGTCCCTGGCGGTCCCGGGCGGTCCCGGGCGGTCGGGGCGGTCCCGGGCTGTCCGGGTGTGGTCCTGGGCGGTCCGGGTGCGGTCCCGGGCGGTCCCGGGTGGTCCCGGGCGGTCACGGGCAGTCCCGGGCGGTCCCGGGTGGTCCCGGGCGGTCTCGGGCGGTCCCGGGCGGTCCCGGCGGTCTAGGGCGGTCCCAGGCGGTCCCAGGCGGTCCCGGGCGGTCCCAGGCGGTCCGGGGTGGTCCCGTGCGGTCCCGGGCGGTCCCGGGCGGTCCCGGGCGGTCTCGGGCGGTCCCGGGCGGTCCCGGGCGGTCCCGGGCGGTCCCGGGCGGTCTGAAGTGGTCCAGGGCGGTCCGGGGCGGTCCCGAGCGGTCCCGGGCGGTCCCGGGCGGTCCCGGGCGGTCCCGGGCGGTCCGGGGCGGTCCCGGGCGGTCCGGGGCGGTCCCGGGCGGTCCGGGGCGGTCCCGGGCGGTCCGGGGCGGTCCCGGGCGGTCCGGGGCGGTCCTGGGCGGTCCGGGGCGGTCCCGGGCGGTCAGGGGCGGTCCCGGGCGGTCCGGGGCGGTCCGGGCAGTCCCGGGCGGTCCCGGGCGGTCCCGGGCGGTCCCGGGCGGTCCCAGGCAGTCCCGGGCGGTCCCGGGCGGTCCCAGGCGGTCCGGGGCGGTCCCGGGCGGTCCGGGGCGGTCCTGGGCGGTCCGGGGCGGTCCCGGGCGGTCCGGGGCGGTCCCGGGCGGTCCGGGGCGGTCCGGGGCAGTCCCGGGCGGTCCCTGGCGGTCCCGGGCGGTCCCGGGCGGTCCCGGGCAGTCCCGGGCGGTCCCGGGAGGTCCCGGGTGGTCCCGGGTGGTCCCGGGCGGTCCGGGGCGGTCCCGGGCGGTCCCGGGCGCTCCCGGGCGGCCCCGGGCGGTCCCGGGCGGTCCTGGGCGGTCCTGGGTGGTCCCGGGCGGTCTCGGGCGGTTCGGGCGGTCCCGGGCGGTCCCGGGCGGTCCCGGGCAAACCTGGGCGGTCCCGGGTGGTCCGGGGCGGTCCCGGGCGGTCCCGGGCGGTCCCGGGCGGTCCCGGGCGGTCCCGGGCGGTCCCGGGCGGTCCTGGGCAGTCCCGGGCGGTCCCGGGCGGTCCTGGTCGGTCCCGGGTGGTCCGGGGCGGTCCGGGGCGGTCCCGGGCGGTCCCGGGCAGTCCCGGGCGGTCCCGGGCGGTCCAGAGCGGTCCCGGGCGGTCCCGGGCGGTCCCGGGCGGTCCCGGGCGGTCCCGGGCGGTCCGGAGCGGTCTTGGGCGGTCCCGGGCGGTCCCGGGCGGTCCGGGGCGGTCCTGGGCGGTCCGGGGCGGTCCCGGGCGGTCCGGGGCGGTCCGGGGCAGTCCCGGGCGGTCCCCGGCGGTCCAGGGCGGTCCCGGGCGGTCCCGGGCAGTCCCGGGCGGTCCCGGGCGGTCCCGGGCGGTCCCGGGCGGTCCCGGGCGGTCCCGGGCGGTCCCGGGCGGTCTGGAGCGGTCCAGGGCGGTCCGGGGCGGTCCCGGGCGGTCCCGGGCGGTTCCGGGCGGTCCCGGGCGGTCCCGGGCGGTCCGAGTGGTCCCGGGCGGTCCGGGGCGGTCCCGGGCGGTCCCGGGCGCTCCCGGGCGGTCCCGGGCGGTCCCGGGCGGTCCGGGGCAGTCCCGGGCGGTCCGGGGCGGTCCTGGGCGGTCCCGTGCGGTCCCGGGCGGTCCCGGGCGGTCCCGGGCGGTCCGGTGCGGTCCCGGGCGGTCCCGGGCGGTCCCGGGCGGTCCCGGGCGGTCTCGGGCGGTTCAGGCGGTCCCGGGCGGTCCCGGGCGGTCCGGTGCGGTCCCGGGCGGGTCCCGGGCGTTCCCGGGCGGTCCCGGGCGGTCTCGGGCGGTTCGGGCGGTCCCGGGCGGTCCCGGGCGGTCCCGGGCGTTCCCGGGCAGTCCCGGGCGGTCCGGGGCGGTCCCGGTCGGTCCCGGGCGGTCCGGGGCGGTCCCGGGCGGTCCCGGGCGGTCCCGGGCGGTCCCGGGCAGTCCTGGGCGGTCCCGGGCGGTCCCGGGTGGTCCCGGGTGGTCCCGGGCGGTCCGGGGCGGTCCCGGGCGGTCCCGGGCGCTCCCGGGCGGTCCCGGGCGGTCCCGGGCGGTCCCGGGCGGTCCCGGCTGGTCCCGGGCGGTCCAGGGCGGTCCCGGGCGGTCCCGGGCGGTCCCGGGCGCTCCCGGGCGGTCCCGGGCGGTCCCGGGCGGTCCCGGGCGGTCCCGGGCGGTCCCGGGCGGTCCAGGGTGGTCCCGGGCGGCCCTGGGCGGTCCGGGGCGGTCTCGGGCGGTCCCGGGCGTTCCAGGGCGGTCCCGGGCGGTCCAGTGCGGTCACGGGCGGTCCTGGGCGGTCCCGGGCGGTCCGAGGTGGTCCCAGGCGGTCCGGGGCGGTCTCGGGCGGTCCCGGGCGGTCCCGGGCGTTCTAGGGCGGTCCCGGGCGGTCCGGGCGGTCCCGGGCGGTCCCGGGCGGTCTCGGGCGGTCGGGGCGGTCCCGGGCTGTCCGGGTGTGGTCCTGGGCGGTCCGGGTGCGGTCCCGGGCGGTCCCGGGTGGTCCCGGGCGGTCCCGGGTGGTCCCGGGCGGTCTCGGGCGGTCCCGGGCGGTCCCGGCGGTCTAGGGCGGTCCCGGGCGGTCCCAGGCGGTCCCGGGCGGTCCCAGGCGGTCCGGGGTGGTCCCGGGCGGTACCGGGCGGTCCCGGGCGGTCCCGGGCGGTCCCGGGCGGTCCGGGGCAGTCCCGGGCGGTCCGGGGCGGTCCTGGGCGGTCCCGTGCGGTCCCGGGCGGTCCCGGGCGGTCCTGGGCGGTCCGGTGCGGTCCCGGGCGGTCCCGGGCGGTCCCGGGCGGTCCCGGGCGGTCTCGGGCGGTTCAGGCGGTCCCGGGCGGTCCCGGGCAATCCGGTGTGGTCCCGGGCGGTCCCGGGCGTTCCCGGGCGGTCCCGGGCGGTCTCGGGCGGTTCGGGCGGTCCCGGGCGGTCCCGGGCGGTCCCGGGCGTTCCCGGGCAGTCCCGGGCGGTCCGGGGGCGGTCCCGGTCGGTCCCGGGCGGTCCGGGGCGGTCCCGGGCGGTCCCGGGCGGTCCCGGGCGGTCCCGGGCAGTCCTGGGCGGTCCCGGGCGGTCCCGGGTGGTCCCGGGTGGTCCCGGGCGGTCCGGGGCGGTCCCGGGCGGTCCCGGGCGCTCCCGGGCGGTCCCGGGCGGTCCCGGGCGGTCCCGGGTGGTCCCGGGCGGTCCCGGGTGGTCCCGGGCGCTCCCGGGCGGTCCCGGGCGGTCCCGGGCGGTCCAGTGCGGTCACGGGCGGTCCCGAGCGGTCCCGGGCGGTCCCGGGCGCTCCCGGGCGGTCCCGGGCGGTCCCGGGCGGTCCCGGGCGGTCCCGGGCGGTCCCGGGCGGTCCAGGGCGGTCCCGGGCGGTCCTGGGCGGTCCGGGGCGGTCTCGGGCGGTCCCGGGCGTTCCAGGGCGGTCCCGGGCGGTCCAGTGCGGTCACGGGCGGTCCTGGGCGGTCCCGGGCGGTCCGAGGTGGTCCCGGGCGGTCCGGGGCGGTCTCGGGCGATCCCGGGCGGTCCCGGGCGTTCTAGGGCGGTCCCGGGCGGTCCGGGGCGGTCCCGGGCGGTCCCGGGCGGTCCCGGGCGGTCGGGGCGGTCCCGGGCTGTCCGGGTGTGGTCCTGGGCGGTCCGGGTGCGGTCCCGGGCGGTCCCGGGTGGTCCCGGGCGGTCACGGGCAGTCCCGGGCGGTCCCGGGTGGTCCCGGGCGGTCTCGCGCGGTCCCGGGCGGTCCCGGCGGTCTAGGGCGGTCCCGGGCGGTCCCAGGCGGTCCCGGACGGTCCCAGGCGGTCCGGGGTGGTCCCGGGCGGTCCCGGGCGGTCCCGGGCGGTCCCGGGCGGTCCCGGGCGGTCCCGGGCGGTCCCGGGCGGTCCCGGGCGGTCTGAAGTGGTCCAGGGCGGTCCGGGGCGGTCCCGGGCGGTCCCGGGCGGTCCCGGGCGGTCCCGGGCGGTCCCGGGCGGTCCGGGGCGGTCCCGGGCGGTCCGGGGCGGTCCCGGGCGGTCCGGGGCGGTCCCGGGCGGTCCGGGGCGGTCCCGGGCGGTCCGGGGCAGTCCTGGGCGGTCCGGGGCGGTCCCGGGCGGTCTGGGGCGGTCCCGGGCGGTCCGGGGCGGTCCGGGGCATTCCCGGGCGGTCCCGGGCGGTCCCGGGCGGTCCCGGGCGGTCCCGGGCAGTCCCGGGCGGTCCTGGGCGGTCCCGGGCGGTCTGGGTGGTCCCGGGCGGTCCGGGGCGGGCCCGGGCGGTCCCGGGTGCTCCCGGGCGGTCCCGGGCGGTCCCCGGGCGGTCCGGGGCAGTCCCGGGCGGTCCGGGGCGGTCCTGGGCGGTCCCGTGCGGTCCCGGGCGGTCCCGGGCGGTCCCGGGCGGTCCGGTGCGGTCCCGGGCGGTCCCGGGCGGTCCCGGGCGGTCCCGGGCGGTCCCGGGCGGTCCCGGGCGGCCCGGGCGGTCCGGGCGGTCCCGGGCGGTCCGCGGGCGGTCCCGGGCGGTCCGGGGCGGTCCAGGGCGGTCCGGGGCGGTCCCGGGCGGTCCGGGCGGTTCCCGGGCGGTCCCGGGCAGTCCCGGGCGGTCCCGGGCGGTCCGGGGCGGTCCCGGGCGGTCCGGGGCGGTCCCGGGCGGTCCGGGGCTGTCCCGGGCGGTCCGGGGCGGTCCCGGGCGGTCCGGGGCGGTCGTCGGGCGGTCCGGGGCGGTCCCGGACGGTCCGGGGCAATCCGGGGTGGTCCGGGGCGGTCCGGAGCGGTCCCGGGCGGTCCCGGGCAGTCCCGGGCGGTCCCGGGCGGTCCAGAGCGGTCCCGGGCGGTCCCGGTCGGTCCCGGGCGGAGCCGGGCGGTCCCGGGCGGTCCTAGGCGGTCCCGGGCGGTCCGGGGCGGTCTTGGGCGGTCCGGGGCGGTCCCGGGCGGTCCGGGGCGGTCCCGGGCGGTCCGGGGCGGTCCCGGGCGGTCCGGGGCGGTCCCGGGGGGTCCGGGGCGGTCCCGGACGGTCCGGGGCAATCCGGAGTGGTCCGGGGCGGTCCGGGGCCGTCCCGGGCGGTCCCGGGCAGTCCCGGGCGGTCCCGGGCGGTCCAGAGCGGTCCCGGGCGGTCCCGGGCGGTCCCGGGCGGTCCCGGGCGGTCCCGGGCGGTCCCGGGCGGTCCGGAGCGGTCTTGGGCGGTCCCGGGCGGTCCCGGGCGGTCCAGGGCGGTCCTGGGCGGTCCGGGGCGGTCCCGGGCGGTCCGGGGCGGTCCCAGGCGGTCCGGGGCGGTCCTGGGCGGTCCCGGGCGGTCCCGGGCGGTCCCGGGCGGTCCCGGGCAGTCCCGGGCGGTCCCGGGCGGCCCCGGGCGGTCCCGGGTGGTCCCGGGCGGTCCGGGGCGGTCCTGGGCGGTCCCGGGCGCTTCCGGGCGGTCCCGGGCGGTCCCGGGCGGTCCCGGGCGGTCCCGGGCGGTCCCGGGCGGTCTCGGCGGTTCGGGCGGTCCCGGGCGGTCCCGGGCGGTCCCGGGCGGTCCCGGGTGGTCCCGGGCGGTCCGGGGCAGTCCCGGGCGGTCCCGGGCGGTCCGGGGCGGTCCCGGGCGGTCCCGGGCGGTCCCGGGCGGTCCCGGGCGGTCCCGGGCGGTCCCGGGCAGTCCCGGGCAGTCCCGGGCGGTCCCGGGCGGTCCCGGGTGGTCCCGGGTGGTCCCGGGCGGTCAGGGGCGGTCCCGGGCGGTCCTGGGCGCTCCCGGGCGGTCCCGGGCGGTCCCGGTCGGTCCTGGGCGGTCCTGGGCGGTCCCGGGCGGTCTCCGGGCGGTTCGGGCGGTCCCGGGCGGTCCCGGGCGGTCCCGGGCAAACCTGGGCGGTCCGGGCAGTCCGGGGCGGTCCCGGGCGGTCCCGGGCGGTCCGGGGCGGTCCCGGGCGGTCTCGGGCGGTTCGGGCGGTCCCGGGCGGTCCCGGGCGGTCCCGGGCAAACCTGGGCGGTCCGGGCAGTCCGGGGCGGTCCCGGGCGGTCCCGGGCGGTCCGGGGCGGTCCCGGGCGGTCTCGGGCGGTTCGGGCTGTCCCGGGCGGTCCCGGGCGGTCCCGGGCAAACCTGGGCGGTCCGGGCAGTCCGGGGCGGTCCCGGGCGGTCCCGGGCGGTCCGGGGCGGTCCCGGGCGTTCCTGGGCAGTCCCGGGCGGTCCCGGGCGGTCCCGGGCAGTCCCGGGCGGTCCCGGGCGGTCCTGGTCGGTCCCGGGTGGTCCGGGGCGGTCCGGGGCGGTCCCGGGCGGTCCCGGGCAGTCCCGGGCGGTCCCGGGCGGTCCGGGGCGGTCCCGGGCGGTCCGGGGCGGTCCAGGGCGGTCCGGGGCGGTCCCGGGCGGTCCCGGGCGGTTCCCGGGCGGTCCCGGGCAGTCCCGGGCGGTCCCGGGCGGTCCGGGGCGGTCCCGGGCGGTCCGGGCGGTCCCGGGCGGTCCGGGGCTGTCCCGGGCGGTCCGGGGCGGTCCCGGGCGGTCCGGGGCGGTCGTCGGGCGGTCCGGGGCGGTCCCGGACGGTCCGGGGCAATCCGGGGTGGTCCGGGGCGGTCCGGAGCGGTCCCGGGCGGTCCCGGGCAGTCCCGGGCGGTCCCGGGCGGTCCAGAGCGGTCCCGGGCGGTCCCGGTCGGTCCCGGGCGGAGCCGGGCGGTCCCGGGCGGTCCTAGGCGGTCCCGGGCGGTCCGGGGCGGTCCCGGGCGGTCCGGGGCGGTCCCGGGCGGTCCGGGGCGGTCCCGGGGGGTCCGGGGCGGTCCCGGACGGTCCGGGGCAATCCGGAGTGGTCCGGGGCGGTCCGGGGCGGTCCCGGGCGGTCCCGGGCAGTCCCGGGCGGTCCCGGGCGGTCCAGAGCGGTCCCGGGCGGTCCCGGGCGGTCCCGGGCGGTCCCGGGCGGTCCCGGGCGGTCCCGGGCGGTCCGGAGCGGTCTTGGGCGGTCCCGGGCGGTCCCGGGCGGTCCAGGGCGGTCCTGGGCGGTCCGGGGCGGTGCCGGGCGGTCCGGGGCGGTCCCGGGCGGTCCGGGGCGGTCCTGGGCGGTCCCGGGCGGTCCCGGGCGGTCCCGGGCGGTCCCGGGCAGTCCCGGGCGGTCCCGGGCGGCCCCGGGCGGTCCCGGGTGTCCCGGGCGGTCCGGGGCGGTCCTGGGCGGTCCCGGGAGCTCCCGGGCGGTCCCGGGCGGTCCCGGGCGGTCCCGGGCGGTCCCGGGCGGTCCCGGGCGGTCTCGGCGGTTCGGGCGGTCCCGGGCGGTCCCGGGCGGTCCCGGGCGGTCCCGGGTGGTCCCGGGCGGTCCGGGGCAGTCCCGGGCGGTCCCGGGCGGTCCGGGGCGGTCCCGGGCGGTCCCGGGCGGTCCCGGGCGGTCCCGGGCAGTCCCGGGCGGTCCCGGGCGGTCCTGGTCGGTCCCGGGTTCTCCGGGGCGGTCCGGGGCGGTCCCGGGCCGTCCGGGGCGGTGCCGGGCGGTCCGGGGCGGTCCCGGGCGGTCCCGGGCGGTCCCGGGCGGTCCCGGGCAGTCCCGGGCAGTCCCGGGCGGTCCCGGGCGGTCCCGGGTGGTCCTGGGCGGTCCTGGGCGGTCCCGGGCGGTCTCGGGCGGTTCGGGCGGTTCGGGCGGTCCCGGGCGGTCCCGGGCGGTCCCGGGCAAACCTGGGCGGTCCGGGCAGTCCGGGGCGGTCCCGGGCGGTCCCGGGCGGTCCGGGGCGGTCCCGGGCGTTCCTGGGCAGTCCCGGGCGGTCCCGGGCGGTCCCGGCAGTCCGGGCGGTCCCGGGCGGTCCTGGTCGGTCCCGGGTGGTCCGGGGCGGTCCGGGGCGGTCCCGGGCGGTCCCGGGCAGTCCCGGGCGGTCCCGGGCGGTCCAGAGCGGTCCCGGGCGGTCCCGGGCGGTCCCGGGCGGTCCCGGGCGGTCCCGGGCGGTCCCGGGCGGTCCCGGGCGGTCCGGAGTGGTCTTGGGCGGTCCCGGGCGGTCCCGGGCGATCCGGGGTGGTCCTGGGCGGTTCGGGGCGGTCCCGGGCGGTCCGGGGCGGTCCGGGGCAGTCCCGGGCGGTCCCGGGCGGTCCCGGGCGGTCCCGGGCGGTCCCGGGCAGTCCCGGGCGGTCCCGGGCGGTCCCGGGCGGTCCGAGTGGTCCCGGGCGGTCCAGGGCGGTCCCGGGCGGTCCCGGGCGCTCCCGGGCGGTCCCGGGCGGTCCCGGGCGGTCGGGGCAGTCCCGGGCGGTCCGGGGCGGTCCTGGGCGGTCCCGTGCGGTCCCGGGCGGTCCTGGGAGGTCCCGGGCGGTCCGGTGCGGTCCCGGGCGGTCCCGGGCGGTCCCGGGCGGTCCCCGGGCGGTCCAGAGCGGTCCCGGGCGGTCCCGGGCGGTCCGGGCGGTCCCGGGCGGTCCCGGGCGGTCCCGGGCGGTCCGGAGTGGTCTTGGGCGGTCCTGGGCGGTCCCGGGCGATCCGGGGTGGTCCTGGGCGGTTCGGGGCGGTCCCGGGCGGTCCGGGGCGGTCCGGGGCAGTCCCGGGCGGTCCCGGGCGGTCCCGGGCGGTCCCGGGCGGTCCCGGGCAGTCCCGGGCGGTCCCGGGCGGTCCCGGGCGGTCCGAGTGGTCCCGGGCGGTCCAGGGCGGTCCCGGGCGGTCCCGGGCGCTCCCGGGCGGTCCCGGGCGGTCCCGGGCGGTCCGGGGCAGTCCCGGGCGGTCCGGGGCGGTCCTGGGCGGTCCCGTGCGGTCCCGGGCGGTCCTGGGCGGTCCCGGGCGGTCTGGTGCGGTCCCTGGCGGTCCCGGGCGGTCCCGGGCGGTCCCGGGCGGTCCCGGGCGGTCCCGGGTGGTCCCGGGCGGTCCGGGGCGGTCCCGGGCGGTCCCGGGCGGTCCGGGGCGGTCCCGGGCGGTCCCGGGCGGTCCCGGGCGGTCCCGGGCAGTCCCGGGCGGTCCCGGGCGGTCCTGGTCGGTCCCGGGTTCTCCGGGGCGGTCCGGGGCGGTCCCGGGCGGTCCGGGGCGGTGCCGGGCGGTCCGGGGCGGTCCCGGGCGGTCCCGCGCGGTCCCGGGCGGTCCCGGGCGGTCCCGGGCAGTCCCGGGCGGTCCCGGGCGGTCCCGGGTGGTCCCGGGTGGTCCCGGGCGGTCCGGGCGGTCCCGGGCGGTCCCGGGCGCTCCCGGGCGGTCCCGGGCGGTCCCGGGCGGTCCCGGGCGGTCCCGGGCAGTCCCGGGCGGTCCCGGGCGGTCCCGGGCGGTCCGAGTGGTCCCGGGCGGTCCAGGGCGGTCCCGGGCGGTCCCGGGCGCTCCCGGGCGGTCCCGGGCGGTCCCGGGCGGTCCGGGGCAGTCCCGGGCGGTCCGGGGCGGTCCTGGGCGGTCCCGTGCGGTCCCGGGCGGTCCTGGGCGGTCCCGGGCGGTCTGGTGCGGTCCCTGACGGTCCCGGGCGGTCCCGGGCGGTCCCGGGCGGTCCCGGGCGGTCCCGGGTGGTCCCGGGCGGTCCGGGCGGTCCCGGGCGGTCCCGGGCGGTCCGGGGCGGTCCCGGGCGGTCCCGGGCGGTCCCGGGCGGTCCCGGGCAGTCCCGGGCGGTCCCGGGCGGTCCTGGTCGGTCCCGGGTTCTCCGGGGCGGTCCGGGGCGGTCCCGGGCGGTCCGGGGCGGTGCCGGGCGGTCCGGGGCGGTCCCGGGCGGTCCCGGGCGGTCCCGGGCGGTCCCGGGCGGTCCCGGGCAGTCCCGGGCGGTCCCGGGCGGTCCCGGGTGGTCCCGGGTGGTCCCGGGCGGTCCGGGGCGGTCCCGGGCGGTCCCGGGCGCTCCCGGGCGGTCCCGGACGGTCCCGGGCGGTCCTGGGCGGTCCTGGGCGGTCCCGGGCGGTCTCGGGCGGTTCGGGCGGTCCCGGGCGGTCCCGGGCGGTCCCGGGCAAACCTGGGCGGTCCGGGCAGTCCGGGGCGGTCCCGGGCAGTCCCGGGCGGTCCGGGGCGGTCCCGGGCGTTCTCGGGCGGTTCGGGCGGTCCCGGGCGGTCCCGGGCGGTCCCGGGCAAACCTGGGCGGTCCGGGCAGTCCGGGGCGGTCCCGGGCGGTCCCGGGCGGTCCGGGGCGGTCCCGGGCGGTCCCGGGCGGTCCCGGGCGGTCCCGGGCGGTCCCGGGCAGTCCCGGGCGGTCCCGGGCGGTCCTGGTCGGTCCCGGGTGGTCCGGGGCGGTCCGGGGCGGTCCCGGGCGGTCCCGGGCAGTCCCGGGCGGTCCCGGGCGGTCCAGAGCGGTCCCGGTCGGTCCCGGGCGGTCCCGGGCGGTCCCGGGCGGTCCCGGGCGGTCCCGGGCGGTCCCGGGCGGTCCGGAGTGGTCTTGGGCAGTCCCGGGCGGTCCCGGGCGATCCGGGGTGGTCCTGGGCGGTCCGGGGCGGTCCCGGGCGGTCCGGGGCGGTCCGGGGGCAGTCCCGGGCGGTCCGGGGCGGTCCTGGGCGGTCCCGTGCGGTCCCGGGCGGTCCCGGGCGGTCCTGGGCGGTCCGGTGCGGTCCCGGGCGGTCCCGGGCGGTCCCGGGCGGTCTCGGGCGGTTCAGGCGGTCCCGGGCGGTCCCGGGCGGTCCGGTGTGGTCCCGGGCGTTCCCGGGCGTTCCCGGGCGGTCCCGGGCGGTCTCGGGCGGTTCGGGCGGTCCCGGGCGGTCCCGGGCGTTCCCGGGCAGTCCCGGGCGGTCCGGGGCGGTCCCGGTCGGTCCCGGGCGGTCCGGGGCGTCCCGGGCGGTCCCGGGCGGTCCCGGGCGGTCCCGGGCAGTCCCTGGGCGGTCCTGGGCGGTCCCGGGTGGTCCCGGGTGGTCCCGGGTTCTCCGGGCGGTCCGGGGCGGTCCCGGGCGGTCCGGGGCGGTGCCGGGCGGTCCGGGGCGGTCCCGGGCGGTTCCGGGCGGTCCCGGGCGGTCCCGGGCGGTCCCGGGCAGTCCCGGGCGGTCCCGGGCGGTCCCGGGTGGTCCCGGGTGGTCCCGGGCGGTCCGGGGCGGTCCCGGGCGGTCCCGGGCGCTCCCGGGCGGTCCCGGGCGGTCCCGGGCGGTCCTGGGCGGTCCTGGGCGGTCCCGGGCGGTCTCGGGCGGTTCGGGCGGTCCCGGGCGGTCCCGGGCGGTCCCGGGCAAACCTGGGCGGTCCGGGCAGTCCGGGGCGGTCCCGGGCAGTCCCGGGCGGTCCGGGGCGGTCGCGGGCGTTCTCGGGCGGGGCGGTCGCGGGCGTTCTCGGGCGGTTCGGGCGGTCCCGGGCGGTCCCGGGCGGTCCCGGGCAAACCTGGGCGGTCCGGGCAGTCCGGGGCGGTCCCGGGCGGTCCCGGGCGGTCCGGGGCGGTCCCGGGCGGTCCCGGGCGGTCCCGGGCGGTCCCGGGCGGTCCCGGGCAGTCCCGGGCGGTCCCGGGCGGTCCTGGTCGGTCCCGGGTGGTCCGGGGCGGTCCGGGGCGGTCCCGGGCGGTCCCGGGCAGTCCCGGGCGGTCCCGGGCGGTCCAGAGCGGTCCCGGTCGGTCCCGGGCGGTCCCGGGCGGTCCCGGGCGGTCCCGGGCGGTCCCGGGCGGTCCCGGGCGGTCCGGAGTGGTCTTGGGCGGTCCCGGGCGGTCCCGGGCGATCCGGGGTGGTCCTGGGCGGTCCGGGGCGGTCCCGGGCGGTCCGGGGCGGTCCGGGGCAGTCCCGGGCGGTCCGGGGCGGTCCTGGGCGGTCCCGTGCGGTCCCGGGCGGTCCCGGGCGGTCCTGGGCGGTCCGGTGCGGTCCCGGGCGGTCCCGGGCGGTCCCGGGCGGTCCCGGGCGGTCTCGGGCGGTTCAGGGGTCCCGGGCGGTCCCGGGCGGTCCGGTGTGGTCCCGGGCGGTCCCGGGCGTTCCCGGGCGGTCCCGGGCGGTCTCGGGCGGTTCGGGCGGTCCCGGGCGGTCCCGGGCGGTCCCGGGCGTTCCCGGGCAGTCCCGGGCGGTCCGGGGCGGTCCCGGTCGGTCCCGGGCGGTCCGGGGCGGTCCCGGGCGGTCCCGGGCGGTCCCGGGCGGTCCCGGGCAGTCCTGGGCGGTCCCGGGCGGTCCCGGGTGGTCCCGGGTGGTCCCGGGCGGTCCGGGGCGGTCCCGGGCGGCTCCCGTGCGCTCCCGGGCGGTCCCGGGCGGTCCCGGGCGGTCCCGGGCGGTCCCGGGTGGTCCCGGGCGGTCCAGGGCGGTCCCGGGCGGTCCCGGGCGGTCCCGGGCGCTCCCGGGCGGTCCGGGCGGTCCCGGGCGGTCCCGGGCGGTCCCGGGCGGTCCCGGGGCGGTTCCAGGGCGGTCCCGGGCGGTCCTGGGCGGTACGGGGCGGTCTCGGGCGGTCCCGGGCGTTCCAGGGCGGTCCCGGGCGGTCCAGTGCGGTCACGGGCGGTCCTGGGCGGTCCCGGGCGGTCCGAGGTGGTCCCGGGCGGTCCGGGGCGGTCTCGGGCGATCCCGGGCGGTCCCGGGCGTTCTAGGGCGGTCCCGGGCGGTCCGGGGCGGTCCCGGGCGGTCCCGGGCGGTCCCGGGCGGTCGGGGCAGTCCCGGGCTGTCCGGGTGTGGTCCTGGGCGGTCCGGGTGCGGTCCCGGGCGGTCCCGGGTGGTCCTGGGCGGTCACGGGCAGTCCCGGGCGGTCCCGGGTGGTCCCGGGCGGTCTCGGGCGGTCCCGGGCGGTCCTGGCGGTCTAGGGCGGTCCCGGGCGGTCCCAGGCGGTCCCGGGCGGTCCCAGGCGGTCCGGGGTGGTCCCGGGTGGTCCCGGGCGGTCCCGGGCGGTCCCGGGCGGTCCCGGGCGGTCCCGGGCGGTCCCGGGCGGTCCCGGGCGGTCTGAAGTGGTCCAGGGCGGTCCGGGGCGGTCCCGGGCGGTCCCGGGCGGTCTCGGGCGGTCCCGGGCGGTCCCGGGCGGTCCTGGCGGTCTAGGGCGGTCCCGGGCGGTCCCAGGCGGTCCCGGGCGGTCCCAGGCGGTCCGGGGTGGTCCCGGGTGGTCCCGGGCGGTCCCGGGCGGTCCCGGGCGGTCCCGGGCGGTCCCGGGCGGTCCCGGGCGGTCTGAAGTGGTCCAGGGCGGTCCGGGGCGGTCCCGGGCGGTCCCGGGCGGTCTCGGGGCGGTCCCGGGCGGTCCCGGGCGGTCCGGGGCGGTCCCGGGCGGTCCGGGGCGGTCCCGGGCGGTCCGGGGCGGTCCCGGGCGGTCCGGGGCGGTCCCGGGCGGTCCGGGGCAGTCCTGGGCGGTCCGGGGCGGTCCCGGGCGGTCTGGGGCGGTCCCGGGCGGTCCGGGGCGGTCCGGGGCAGTCCCGGGCGGTCCCGGGCGGTCCCGGGCGGTCCCGGGCGGTCCCGGGCAGTCCCGGGCGGTCCTGGGCGGTCCCGGGCGGTCCGGGTGGTCCCGGGCGGTCCGGGGCGGGCCCGGGCGGTCCCGGGTGCTCCCGGGCGGTCCCGGGCGGTCCCGGGCGGTCCGGGGCAGTCCCGGGCGGTCCGGGCGGTCCTGGGCGGTCCGTGCGGTCCCGGGCGGTCCCGGGCGGTCCCGGGCGGTCCGGTGCGGTCCCGGGCGGTCCCGGGCGGTCCCGGGCGGTCCCGGGCGGTCCCGGGCGGTCCCGGGCGGCCCGGGCAGTCCCGGGCGGTCCCGGGCGGTCCGGGGCGGTCCCGGGCGGTCCGGGGCGGTCCAGGGCGGTCCGGGGCGGTCCCGGGCGGTCCCGGGCGGTTCCCGGGCGGTCCCGGGCAGTCCCGGGCGGTCCCGGGCGGTCCGGGGCGGTCCCGGGCGGTCCGGGGCGGTCCCGGGCGGTCCGGGGCTGTCCCGGGCGGTCCGGGGCGGTCCCGGGCGGTCCGGGGCGGTCGTCGGGCGGTCCGGGGCGGTCCCGGACGGTCCGGGGCAATCCGGGGTGGTCCGGGGCGGTCCGGGGCGGTCCCGGGCGGTCCCGGGCAGTCCCGGGCGGTCCCGGGCGGTCCAGAGCGGTCCCGGGCGGTCCCGGTTCGGTCCCGGGCGGACCCGGGCGGTCCCGGGCGGTCCTAGGCGGTCCCGGGCGGTCCGGGGCGGTCTTGGGCGGTCCAGGGCGGTCCCGGGCGGTCCGGGGCGGTCCCGGGCGGTCCGGGGCGGTCCCGGGCGGTCCGGGGCGGTCCCGGGGGGTCCGGGGCGGTCCCGGACGGTCCGGGGCAATCCGGGGTGGTCCGGGGCGGTCCGGGGCGGTCCCGGGCGGTCCCGGGCAGTCCCGGGCGGTCCCGGGCGGTCCAGAGCGGTCCCGGGCGGTCCCGGGCGGTCCCGGGCGGTCCCGGGCGGTCCCGGGCGGTCCCGGGCGGTCCGGAGCGGTCTTGGGCGGTCCCGGGCGGTCCCGGGCGGTCCAGGGCGGTCCTGGGCGGTCCGGGGCGGTCCCGGGCGGTCCGGGGCGGTCCCGGGCGGTCCGGGGCGTTCCTGGGCGGTCCCGGGCGGTCCCGGGCGGTCCCGGGCGGTCCCGGGCAGTCCCGGGCAGTCCCGGGCGGCCCCGGGCGGTCCCGGGTGGTCCCGGGCGGTCCGGGGCGGTCCTGGGCGGTCCCGGGCGCTCCCGGGCGGTCCCGGGCGGTCCCGGGCGGTCCCGGGCGGTCCCGGGCGGTCCCGGGCGGTCTCGGCGGTTCGGGCGGTCCCGGGCGGTCCCGGGCGGTCCCGGGCGGTCCCGGGTGGTCCCGGGCGGTCCGGGGCGGTCCCGGGCGGTCCCGGGCGGTCCGGGCGGTCCCGGGCGGTCCCGGGCGGTCCCGGGCGGTCCCGGGCAGTCCCGGGCGGTCCCGGGCGGTCCTGGTCGGTCCCGGGTTCTCCGGGCGGTCCGGGGAGGTCCCGGGCGGTCCGGGGCGGTGCCGGGCGGTCCGGGGCGGTCCCGGGCGGTCCCGGTCGGTCCCGGGCGGTCCCGGGCAGTCCCGGGCAGTCCCGGGCGGTCCCGGGTGGTCCCGGGCGGTCCGGGGCGGTCCCGGGCGGTCCTGGGCGCTCCCGGGCGGTCCCGGGCGGTCCCGGTCGGTCCTGGGCGGTCCTGGGCGGTCCCGGGGGGTCTCGGGCGGTTCGGGCGGTCCCGGGCGGTCCCGGGCGGGTCCCGGGCAAACCTGGGCGGTCCGGGCAGTCCGGGGCGGTCCCGGGCGGTCCCGGGCGGTCCGGGGCGGTCCCGGGCGGTCTCGGGCGGTTCGGGCGGTCCCGGGCGGTCCCGGGCGGTCCCGGGCAAACCTGGGCGGTCCGGGCAGTCCGGGGCGGTCCCGGGCGGTCCCGGGCGGTCCGGGGCGGTCCCAGGCGTTCCCGGGCAGTCCCGGGCGGTCCCGGGCGGTCCCGGGCAGTCCCGGGCGGTCCCGGGCGGTCCTGGTCGGTCCCGGGTGGTCCGGGGCGGTCCGGGGCGGTCCCGGGCGGTCCCGGGCAGTCCCGGGCGGTCCCGGGCGGTCCAGAGCGGTCCCGGGCGGTCCCGGGCGGTCCCGGGCGGTCCCGGGCGGTCCCGGGCGGTCCCGGGTGGTCCCGGGCGGTCCGGAGTGGTCTTGGGCGGTCCCGGGCGGTCCCGGGCGATCCGGGGTGGTCCTGGGCGGTTCGGGGCGGTCCCGGGCGGTCCGGGGCGGTCCGGGGCAGTCCCGGGCGGTCCCGGGCGGTCCCGGGCGGTCCCGGGCGGTCCCGGGCAGTCCCGGGCGGTCCCGGGCGGTCCCGGGCGGTCCGAGTGGTCCCGGGCGGTCCAGGGCGGTCCCGGGCGGTCCCGGGCGCTCCCGGGCGGTCCCGGGCGGTCCCGGGCGGTCCGGGGCAGTCCCGGGCGGTCCGGGGCGGTCCTGGGCGGTCCCGTGCGGTCCCGGGCGGTCCTGGGCGGTCCCGGTCGGTCCGGTGCGGTCCCGGGCGGTCCCGGGCGGTCCCGGGCGGTCCCGGGCGGTCCAGAGCGGTCCCGGGCGGTCCCGGGCGGTCCCGGGCGGTCCCGGGCGGTCCCGGGCGGTCCCGGGCGGTCCGGAGTGGTCTTGGGCGGTCCTGGGCGGTCCCGGGCGATCCGGGGTGGTCCTGGGCGGTTCGGGGCGGTCCCGGGCGGTCCGGGGCGGTCCGGGGCAGTCCCGGGCGGTCCCGGGCGGTCCCGGGCGGTCCCGGGCGGTCCCGGGCAGTCCCGGGCGGTCCCGGGCGGTCCCGGGCGGTCCGAGTGGTCCCGGGCGGTCCGAGTGGTCCCGGGCGGTCCAGCGCGGTCCCGGGCGGTCCCGGGCGCTCCGGGCGGTCCCGGGCGGTCCCGGGCGGTCCGGGGCAGTCCCGGGCGGTCCGGGGCGGTCCTGGGCGTTCCCGTGCGGTCCCGGGCGGTCCTGGGCGGTCCCGGGCGGTCTGGTGCGGTCCCTGGCGGTCCCGGGCGGTCCCGGGCGGTCCCGGGCGGTCCCGGGCGGTCCCGGGTGGTCCCGGGCGGTCCGGGGCGGTCCCGGGCGGTCCCGGGCGGTCCGGGGCGGTCCCGGGCGGTCCCGGGCGGTCCCGGGCGGTCGCGGGCAGTCCCGGGCGGTCCCGGGCGGTCCTGGTCGGTCCCGGGTTCTCCGGGCGGTCCGGGGCGGTCCCGGGCGGTCCGGGGCGGTGCCGGGCGGTCCGGGGCGGTCCCGGGGGGTCCGGGGCGGTCCCGGACGGTCCGGGGCAATCCGGGGTGGTCCGGGGCGGTCCGGGGCGGTCCCGGGCGGTCCCGGGCAGTCCCGGGCGGTCCCGGGCGGTCCAGAGCGGTCCCGGGCGGTCCCGGGCGGTCCCGGGCGGTCCCGGGCGGTCCCGGGCGGTCCCGGGCGGTCCGGAGCGGTCTTGGGCGGTCCCGGGCGGTCCCGGGCGGTCCAGGGCGGTCCTGGGCGGTCCGGGGCGGTCCCGGGCGGTCCGGGGCGGTCCCGGGCGGTCCGGGGCGGTCCCGGGCGGTCCCGGGCAGTCCCGGGCGGTCCCGGGCGGCCCCGAGCGGTCCCGGGTGGTCCCGGGCGGTCCGGGGCGGTCCTGGGCGGTCCCGGGTGCTCCCGGGCGGTCCCGGGCGGTCCCGGGCGGTCCCGGGCGGTCCCGGGCGGTCCCGGGCGGTCTCGGCGGTTCGGGCGGTCCCGGGCGGTCCCGGGCGGTCCCGGGCGGTCCCGGGTGGTCCCGGGCGGTCCGGGGCGGTCCCGGGCGGTCCCGGGCGGTCCGGGGCGGTCCCGGGCGGTCCCGGGAGGTCCCGGGCGGTCCCGGGCAGTCCCGGGCGGTCCCGGGCGGTCCTGGTCGGTCCCGGGTTCTCCGGGGCGGTCCGGGGCGGTCCCGGGCGGTCCGGGGCGGTGCCGGGCGGTCCGGGGCGGTCCCGGGCGGTCCCGGTCGGTCCCGGGCGGTCCCGGGCAGTCCCGGGCAGTCCCGGGCGGTCCCGGGCGGTCCCGGGTGGTCCCGGGTGGTCCCGGGCGGTCCGGGGCGGTCCCGGGCGGTCCTGGGCGCTCCCGGGCGGTCCCGGGCGGTCCCGGTCGGTCCTGGGCGGTCCTGGGCGGTCCCGGGCGGTCTCGGGCGGTTCGGGCGGTCCCGGGCGGTCCCGGGCGGTCCCGGGCAAACCTGGGCGGTCCGGGCAGTCCGGGGCGGTCCCGGGCGGTCCCGGGCGGTCCGGGGCGGTCCCGGGCGGTCTCGGGCGGTTCGGGCGGTCCCGGGCGGTCCTGGGCGGTCCCGGGCAAACCTGGGCGGTCCGGGCAGTCCGGGGCGGTCCCGGGCGGTCCCGGGCGGTCCGGGGCGGTCCCGGGCGTTCCCGGGCAGTCCCGGGCGGTCCCGGGCGGTCCCGGGCAGTCCCGGGCGGTCCCGGGCGGTCCTGGTCGGTCCCGGGTGGTCCGGGGCGGTCCGGGGCGGTCCCGGGCGGTCCCGGGCAGTCCCGGGCGGTCCCGGGCGGTCCAGAGCGGTCCCGGGCGGTCCCGGGCGGTCCCGGGCGGTCCCGGGCGGTCCCGGGCGGTCCCCGGCGGTCCCGGGCGGTCCGGAGTGGTCTTGGGCGGTCCCGGGCGGTCCCGGGCGATCCGGGGTGGTCCTGGGCGGTTCGGGGCGGTCCCGGGCGGTCCGGGGCGGTCCGGGGCAGTCCCGGGCGGTCCCGGGCGGTCCCGGGCGGTCCCGGGCGGTCCCGGGCAGTCCCGGGCGGTCCCGGGCGGTCCCGGGCGGTCCGAGTGGTCCCGGGCGGTCCAGGGCGGTCCCGGGCGGTCCCGGGCGCTCCCGGGCGGTCCCGGGCGGTCCCGGGCGGTCCGGGCAGTCCCGGGCGGTCCGGGGCGGTCCTGGGCGGTCCCGTGCGGTCCCGGGCGGTCCTGGGCGGTCCCGGGCGGTCCGGTGCGGTCCCGGGCGGTCCCGGGCGGTCCCGGGCGGTCCCGGGCGGTCCAGAGCGGTCCCGGGCGGTCCCGGGCGGTCCCGGGCGGTCCCGGGCGGTCCCGGGCGGTCCCGGGCGGTCCCGGGCGGTCCGGAGTGGTCTTGGGCGGTCCTGGGCGGTCCCGGGCGATCCGGGGTGGTCCTGGGCGGTTCGGGGCGGTCCCGGGCGGTCCGGGGCGGTCCGGGGCAGTCCCGGGCGGTCCCGGGCGGTCCCGGGCGGTCCCGGGCGGTCCCGGGCAGTCCCGGGCGGTCCCGGGCGGTCCCGGGCGGTCCGAGTGGTCCCGGGCGGTCCAGGGCGGTCCCGGGCGGTCCCGGGCGCTCCCGGGCGGTCCCGGGCGGTCCCGGGCGGTCCGGGGCAGTCCCGGGCGGTCCGGGGCGGTCCTGGGCGGTCTTGTGCGGTCCCGGGCGGTCCTGGGCGGTCCCGGGCGGTCCGGGGCGGTCCCGGGCGGTCCCGGGCGGTCCGGGGCGGTCCGGGCGTTCTCGGGCGGTTCGGGCGGTCCCGGGCGGTCCCGGGCGGTCCCGGGCAAACCTGGGCGGTCCGGGCAGTCCGGGGCGGTCCCGGGCGGTCCCGGGCGGTCCGGGGCGGTCCCGGGCGGTCCCGGGCGGTCCAGGGCGGTCCCGGGCGGTCCCGGGCGGTCCCGGGCGCTCCCGGGCGGTCCCGGGCGGTCCCGGGCGGTCCGGGGCAGTCCCGGGCGGTCCGGGGCGGTCCTGGGCGGTCCCGTGCGGTCCCGGGCGGTCCTGGGCGGTCCCGGGCGGTCTGGTGCGGTCCCTGGCGGTCCCGGGCGGTCCCGGGCGGTCCCGGGCGGTCCTGGGCGGTCCCGGGTGGTCCCGGGCGGTGCGGGGCGGTCCCGGGCGGTCCCGGGCGGTCCGGGGCGGTCCCGGGCGGTCCCGGGCGGTCCCGGGCGGTCCCGGGCAGTCCCGGGCGGTCCTGGGCGGTCCTGGTCGGTCCCGGGTTCTCCGGGGCGGTCCGGGCGGTCCCGGGCGGTCCGGGGCGGTGCCGGGCGGTCCGGGGCGGTCCCGGGCGGTCCCGGGCGGTCCCGGGCGGTCCCGGGCGGTCCCGGGCAGGTCCCGGGCAGTCCCGGGGCGGTCCCGGGCGGTCCCGGGTGGTCCCAGGTGGTCCCGGGCGGTCCGGGGCGGTCCCGGGCGGTCCCGGGCGCTCCCGGGCGGTCCCGGGCGGTCCCGGGCGGTCCTGGGCGGTCCTGGGCGGTCCCGGGCGGTCTCGGGCGGTTCGGGCGGTCCCGGGCGGTCCGGGCGGTCCCGGGCAAACCTGGGCGGTCCGGGCAGTCCGGGGCGGTCCCGGGCAGTCCCGGGCGGTCCGGGGCGGTCCCGGGCGTTCTCGGGCGGTTCGGGCGGTCCCGGGCGGTCCCGGGCGGTCCCGGGCAAACCTGGGCGGTCCGGGCAGTCCGGGGCGGTCCCGGGCGGTCCGGGCGGTCCGGGGCGGTCCCGGGCGGTCCAGGGCGGTCCAGGGCGGTCCCGGCGGTCCGGGCAGTCCCGGGCGGTCCCGGGCGGTCCTGGTCGGTCCCGGGTGGTCCGGGGCGGTCCGGGGCGGTCGCGGGCGGTCCCGGGCAGTCCGGGCGGTCCCGGGCGGTCGAGAGCGGTCCCGGTCGGTCCCGGGCGGTCCCGGGCGGTCCCGGGCGGTCCCGGGCGGTCCCGGGCGGTCCGGAGTGGTCTTGGGCGGTCCCGGGCGGTCCCGGGCGATCTGGGGTGGTCCTGGGCGGTCCGGGCGGTCCCGGGCGGTCCGGGGCGGTCCGGGGCAGTCCCGGGCGGTCCCGGGCGGTCCCGGGCGGTCCCGGGCGGTCCCGGGCAGTCCCGGGCGGTCCCGGGCGGTCCCGGGCGGTCCAAGTGGTCCCGGGCGGTCCAGGGCGGTCCCGGGCGGTCCCGGGCGCTCCCGGGCGGTCCCGGGCGGTCCCGGGCGGTCCGGGGCAGTCCCGGGCGGTCCGGGGCGGTCCTGGGCGGTCCCGTGCGGTCCCGGGCGGTCCTGGGCGGTCCCGGGCGGTCCGGTGCGGTCCCGGGCGGTCCCGGGCGGTCCCGGGCGGTCCCGGACGGTCTCGGGCGGTTCAGGCGGTCCCAGGCGGTCCCGGGCGGTCCGGTGCGGTCCCGGGCGGTCCCGGGCGTTCCCGGGCGGTCCCGGGCGGTCCAGTGCGGTCACGGGCGGTCCTGGGCGGTCCCGGGCGGTCCGAGGTGGTCCCAGGCGGTCCGGGGCGGTCTCGGGCGGTCCCGGCGGTCCCGGGCGTTCTAGGGCGGTCCCGGGCGGTCCGGGGCGGTCCCGGGCGGTCCGGGCGGTCTCGGCGGTCGGGGCGGTCCCGGGCTGTCCGGGTGTGGTCCTGGGCGGTCCGGGTGCGGTCCCGGGCGGTCCCGGGTGGTCCCGGGCGGTCACGGGCAGTCCCGGGCGGTCCCGGGTGGTCCCGGGCGGTCTCGGGCGGTCCCGGGCGGTCCCGGCGGTCTAGGGCGGTCCCGGGCGGTCCCAGGCGGTCCCGGGCGGTCCCAGGCGGTCCGGGGTGGTCCCGGGCGGTCCCGGGCGGTCCCGGGCGGTCCCGGGCGGTCCCGGGCGGTCCGGGGCAGTCCCGGGCGGTCCGGGGCGGTCCTGGGCGGTCCCGTGCGGTCCCGGGCGGTCCCGGGCGGTCCCGGGCGGTCCGGTGCAGTCCCGGGCGGTCCCGGGCGGTCCCGGGCGGTCCCAGGCGGTCTCGGGCGGTTCAGGCGGTCCCGGGCGGTCCCGGGCGGTCCGGTGCGGTCCCGGGCGGTCCCGGGCGTTCCCGGGCGGTCCCGGGCGGTCTCGGGCGGTTCGGGCGGTCCCGGGCGGTCCCGGGCGGTCCCGGGCGTTCCCGGGCAGTCCCGGGCGGTCCGGGGCGGTCCCGGTCGGTACCGGGCGGTTCGGGGCGGTCCCGGGCGGTCCCGGGCGGTCCTGGGCGGTCCCGGGCAGTCCTGGGCGGTCCCGGGCGGTCCCGGGTGGTCCCGGGTGGTCCCGGGCGGTCCGGGGCGGTCCCAGGCGGTCCCGGGCGCTCCCGGGCGGTCCCGGGCGGTCCCGGGCGGTCCCGGGCGGTCCCGGGCGGTCCCGGGCGGTCCCGGGTGGTCCCGGGCGGTCCAGGGCGGTCCCGGGCGGTCCTGGGCGGTCCCGGGCCCTCCCGGGCGGTCCCGGGCGGTCCCCGGCGGTCCCGGGCGGTCCCGGGCGGTCCCGGGTGGTCCCGGGCGGTCCAGGGCGGTCCCGGGCGGTCCTGGGCGGTCCGGGGCGGTCTCGGGCGGTCCCGGGCGTTCCAGGGCGGTCCCGGGCGGTCCAGTGCGGTCACGGGCGGTCCTGGGCGGTCCCGGGCGGTCCGAGGTGGTCCCGGGCGGTCCGGGGCGGTCTCGGGCGGTCCCGGGCGGTCCCGGGCGTTCTAGGGCGGTCCCGGGCGGTCCGGGGCGGTCCCGGGCGGTCCCGGGCGGTCCCGGGCGGTCGGGGCGGTCCCGGGCTGTCCGGGTGTGGTCCTGGGCGGTCCGGGTGCGGTCCCGGGCGGTCCCGGGTGGTCCCGGGCGGTCACGGGCAGTCCCGGGCGGTCCCGGGTGGTCCCGGGCGGTCTCGGGCGGTCCCGGGCGGTCCCGGCGGTCTAGGGCGGTCCCGGGCGGTCCCAGGCGGTCCCGGGCGGTCCCAGGCGGTCCGGGGTGGTCACGGGCGGTCCCGGGCGGTCCCGGGCGGTCCCGGGCAGTCCCGGGCGGTCCCGGGCGGTCCTGGTCGGTCCCGGGTTCTCCGGGGCGGTCCGGGGCGGTCCCGGGCGGTCCGGGGCGGTGCCGGGCGGTCCGGGTCGGTCCCGGGCGGTCCCGGGCGGTCCCGGGCGGTCCCGGGCGGTCCCGGGCAGTCCCGGGCGGTCCCGGGCGGTCCCGGGTGGTCCCGGGTGGTCCCGGGCGGTCCGGGGCGGTCCCGGGCGGTCCCGGGCGCTCCCGGGCGGTCCCGGGCGGTCCCGGGCGGTCCTGGGCGGTCCTGGGCGGTCCCGGGCAGTCTCGGGCGGTTCGGGCGGTCCCGGGCGGTCCCGGGCGGTCCCGGGCAAACCTGGGCGGTCCGGGCAGTCCGGGGCGGTCCCGGGCGGTCCCGGGCGGTCCGGGGCGGTCCCGGGCGGTCTCGGGCGGTTCGGGCGGTCCCGGGCGGTCCCGGGCGGTCTCGGGCAAACCTGGGCGGTCCGGGCAGTCCGGGGCGGTCCCGGGCGGTCCCGGGCGGTCCGTGGCGGTCGCGGGCGGTCCCGGGCGGTCCCGGGCGGTCCCGGGCGGTCCCGGGCAGTCCCGGTCGGTCCCGGGCGGTCCTGGTCGGTCCCGGGTGGTCCGGGGCGGTCCGGGGCGGACCCGGGCGGTCCCGGGCAGTCCCGGGCGGTCCCGGGTGGTCCAGAGCGGTCCCGGGCGGTCCCGGGCGGTCCCGGGCGGTCCCGGGCGGTCCCGGGCGGTCCGGAGTGGTCTTGGGCGGTCCCGGGCGGTCCCTGGGCAGTCCAGGGCGGTCCCGGGCGGTCCCGGGCGGTCCGAGTGGTCCCGGGCGGTCCAGGGCGGTCCCGGGCGGTCCCGGGCGCTCCCGGGCGGTCCCGGGCGGTCCCGGGCGGTCCGGGGCAGTCCCGGGCGGTCCGGGGCGGTCCTGGGCGGTCCCGTGCGGTCCCGGGCGGTCCTGGGCGGTCCCGGGCGGTCCGGTGCGGTCCCGGGCGGTCCCGGGCGGTCCCGGGCGGTCCCGGGCGGTCTCGGGCGGTTCAGGCGGTCCCAGGCGGTCCCGGGCGGTCCGGTGCGGTCCCAGGCGGTCCCGGGCGTTCCCGGGCGGTCCCGGGCGGTCCAGTGCGGTCACGGGTGGTCCTGGGCGGTCCCGGGCGGTCCGAGGTGGTCCCAGGCGGTCCGGGGCGGTCTCGGGCGGTCCCGGGCGGTCCCGGGCGTTCTAGGGCGGTCCCGGGCGGTCCGGGGCGGTCCCGGGCGGTCCCGGGCGGTCTCGGGCGGTCGGGGCGGTCCCGGGCTGGTCCGGGGCGGTCTCGGGCGGTCCCGGGCGGTCCCGGGCGTTCTAGGGCGGTCCCGGGCGGTCCGGGGCGGTCCCGGGCGGTCCCGGGCGGTCTCGGGCGGTCGGGGCGGTCCCGGGCTGTCCGGGTGTGGTCCTGGGCGGTCCGGGTGCGGTCCCGGGCGGTCCCGGGTGGTCCCGGGCGGTCACGGGCAGTCCCGGGCGGTCCCGGGTGGTCCCGGGCGGTCTCGGGGCGGTCCCGGGCGGTCCCGGCGGTCTAGGGCGGTCCCGGGCGGTCCCAGGCGGTCCCGGGCGGTCCCAGGCGGTCCGGGGTGGTCCCGGGCGGTCCCGGGCGGTCCCGGGCGGTCCCGGGCGGTCCCAGGCGGTCCGGGGCAGTCCCGGGCGGTCCGGGGCGGTCCTGGGCGGTCCCGTGCGGTCCCGGGCGGTCCCGGGCGGTCCCGGGCGGTCCGGTGCGGTCCCGGGCGGTCCCGGGCGGTCCCGGGCGGTCCCGGGCGGTCTCGGGCGGTTCAGGCGGTCCCGGGCGGTCCCGGGCGGTCCGGTGCGGTCCCGGGCGGTCCCGGGCGTTCCCGGGCGGTCCCGGGCGGTCTCGGGCGGTTCGGGCGGTCCCGGGCGGTCCCGGGCGGTCCCGGGCGTTCCCGGGCAGTCCCGGGCGGTCCGGGGCGGTCCCGGTCGGTCCCGGGCGGTCCGGGGCGGTCCCGGGCGGTCCCGGGCGGTCCCGGGCGGTCCCGGGCAGTCCTGGGCGGTCCCGGGCGGTCCCGGGTGGTCCCGGGCGGTCCCGGGCGGTCCGGGGCGGTCCCGGGCGGTCCCGGGCGCTCCCGGGCGGTCCCGGGCGGTCCCGGGCGGTCCCAGGCGGTCCCGGGCGGTCCCGGCGGTCCCGGGTGGTCCCGGGCGGTCCAGGGCGGTCCCGGGCGGTCCCGGGCGGTCCCGGGCGCTCCCGGGCGGTCCCGGGCGGTCCCGGGCGGTCCCGGGCGGTCCCGGGCGGTCCCGGGTGGTCCCGGGCGGTCCAGGGCGGTCCCGGGCGGTCCTGGGCGGTCCGGGGCGGTCTCGGGCGGTCCCGGGCGTTCCAGGGCGGTCCCGGGCGGTCCAGTGCGGTCACGGGCGGTCCTGGGCGGTCCCGGGCGGTCCGAGGTGGTCCCGGGCGGTCCGGGGCGGTCTCGGGCGGTCCCGGGCGGTCCCGGGCGTTCTAGGGCGGTCCCGGGCGGTCCGGGGCGGTCCCGGGCGGTCCCGGGCGGTCCCTGGGCAGTCCAGGGCGGTCCCGGGCGGTCCCGGGCGGTCCGAGTGGTCCCGGGCGGTCCAGGGCGGTCCCGGGCGGTCCCGGGCGCTCCCGGGCGGTCCCGGGCGGTCCCGGGCGGTCCGGGGCAGTCCCGGGCGGTCCGGGGCGGTCCTGGGCGGTCCCGTGCGGTCCCGGGCGGTCCTGGGCGGTCCCGGGCGGTCCGGTGCGGTCCCGGGCGGTCCCGGGCGGTCCCGGGCGGTCCCGGGCGGTCTCGGGCGGTTCAGGCGGTCCCAGGCGCTCCCGGGCGGTCCGGTGCGGTCCCAGGCGGTCCCGGGCGTTCCCGGGCGGTCCCGGGCGGTCCAGTGCGGTCACGGGTGGTCCTGGGCGGTCCCGGGCGGTCCGAGGTGGTCCCAGGCGGTCCGGGGCGGTCTCGGGCGGTCCCGGGCGGTCCCGGGCGTTCTAGGGCGGTCCCGGGCGGTCCGGGGCGGTCCCGGGCGGTCCCGGGCGGTCGCGGGCGGTCGGGGCGGTCCCGGGCTGTCCGGGTGTGGTCCTGGGCGGTCCGGGTGCGGTCCCGGGCGGTCCCGGGTGGTCCCGGGCGGTCACGGGCAGTCCCGGGCGGTCCCGGGTGGTCCCGGGCGGTCTCGGGCGGTCCCGGGCGGTCCCGGCGGTCTAGGGCGGTCCCGGGCGGTCCCAGGCGGTCCCGGGCGGTCCCAGGCGGTCCGGGGTGGTCCCGGGCGGTCCCGGGCGGTCCCGGGCGGTCCCGGGCGGTCCCAGGCGGTCCGGGGCAGTCCCGGGCGGTCCGGGGCGGTCCTGGGCGGTCCCGTGCGGTCCCGGGCGGTCCCGGGCGGTCCCGGGCGGTCCGGTGCGGTCCCGGGCGGTCCCGGGCGGTCCCGGGCGGTCCCGGGCGGTCTCGGGCGGTTCAGGCGGTCCCGGGCGGTCCCGGGCGGTCCGGTGCGGTCCCGGGCGGTCCGGGCGTTCCCGGGCGGTCCCGGGCGGTCTCGGGCGGTTCGGGCGGTCCCGGGCGGTCCCGGGCGGTCCCGGGCGTTCCCGGGCAGTCCCGGGCGGTCCGGGGCGGTCCCGGTCGGTCCCGGGCGGTCCGGGGCGGTCCCGGGCGGTCCCGGGCGGTCCCGGGCGGTCCCGGGCAGTCCTGGGCGGTCCCGGGCGGTCCCGGGTGGTCCCCGGGTGGTCCCGGGCGGTCCGGGGCGGT
Source organism: Petromyzon marinus (assembly GCF_048934315.1). Classification (NCBI taxonomy): domain Eukaryota; kingdom Metazoa; phylum Chordata; class Hyperoartia; order Petromyzontiformes; family Petromyzontidae; genus Petromyzon; species Petromyzon marinus. The sequence goes on from NW_027423219.1 coordinate 109,533, forward strand.
CCCGGGCGGTCCCGGGCGCTCCCGGGCGGTCCCGGGCGGTCCCGGGCGGTCCCAGGCGGTCCCGGGCGGTCCCGGGCGGTCCCGGGTGGTCCCGGGCGGTCCAGGGCGGTCCCGGGCGGTCCCGGGCGCTCCCGGGCGCTCCCGGGCGGTCCCGGGCGGTCCCGGGCGGTCCCGGGCGGTCCCGGGCGGTCCCGGGTGGTCCCGGGCGGTCCAGGGCGGTCCCGGGCGGTCCTGGGCGGTCCGGGGCGGTCTCGGGCGGTCCCGGGCGTTCCAGGGCGGTCCCGGGCGGTCCAGTGCGGTCACGGGCGGTCCTGGGCGGTCCCGGGCGGTCCGAGGTGGTCCCGGGCGGTCCGGGGCGGTCTCGGGCGGTCCCGGGCGGTCCCGGGCGTTCTAGGGCGGTCCCGGGCGGTCCGGGGCGGTCCCGGGCGGTCCCGGGCGGTCCCGGGCGGTCGGGGCGGTCCCGGGCTGTCCGGGTGTGGTCCTGGGCGGTCCGGGTGCGGTCCCGGGCGGTCCCGGGTGGTCCCGGGCGGTCACGGGCAGTCCCGGGCGGTCCCGGGTGGTCCCGGGCGGTCTCGGGCGGTCCGGGCGGTCCCGGCGGTCTAGGGCGGTCCCGGGCGGTCCCAGGCGGTCCCGGGCGGTCCCAGGCGGTCCGGGGTGGTCCCGGGCGGTCCCGGGCGGTCCCGGGCGGTCCCGGGCGGTCCCGGGCGGTCCCGGGCGGTCCCGGGCGGTCCCGGGCGGTCTGAAGTGGTCCAGGGCGGTCCGGGGCGGTCCCGGGCGGTCCCGGGCGGTCCCGGGCGGTCCCGGGCGGTCCCGGGCGGTCCGGGGCGGTCCCGGGCGGTCCGGGGTGGTCCCGGGCGGTCCGGGGCGGTCCCGGGCGGTCCGGGGCGGTCCCCGGGCGGTCCAGGGCGGTCCTGGGCGGTCCGGGGCGGTCCCGGGCGGTCTGGGGCGGTCCCGGGCGGTCCGGGGCGGTCCGGGGCAGTCCCGGGCGGTCCCGGGCGGTCCCGGGCGGTCCCGGGCGGTCCCGGGCAGTCCCGGGCGGTCCTGGGCGGTCCCGGGCGGTCCGGGTGGTCCCGGGCGGTCCGGGGCGGGCCCGGGCGGTCCCGGGTGCTCCCGGGCGGTCCCGGGCGGTACCGGGCGGTCTGGGGCAGTCCCGGGCGGTCCGGGGCGGTCCTGGGCGGTCCCGTGCGGTCCCGGGCGGTCCCGGGCGGTCCCGGGCGGTCCGGTGCGGTCCCGGGCGGTCCGGGCGGTCCCGGGCGGTCCGGGCGGTCCCGGGCGGTCCCGGGCGGTCTCGGGCGGTCCCGGGCGGCCCGGGCGGTCCCGGGCGGTCCCGGGCGGTCCGGGGCGGTCCCGGCGGTTCGGGGCGGTCCAGGGCGGTCCGGGGCGGTCCCGGGCGGTCCCGGGCGGTTCCCGGGCGGTCCCGGGCAGTCCCGGGCGGTCCCGGGCGGTCCGGGGCGGTCCCGGGCGGTCCGGGGCGGTCCCGGGCGGTCCGGGGCTGTCCCGGGCGGACCCGGGCGGTCCCGGGCGGTCCTAGGCGGTCCCGGGCGGTCCGGGGCGGTCTTGGGCGGTCCGGGGCGGTCCCGGGCGGTCCGGGGCGGTCCCGGGCGGTCCGGGGCGGTCCCGGGGGGTCCGGGGCGGTCCCGGACGGTCCGGGGCAATCCGGGGTGGTCCGGGGCGGTCCGGGGCGGTCCCGGGCGGTCCCGGGCAGTCCCGGGCGGTCCCGGGCGGTCCAGAGCGGTCCCGGGCGGTCCCGGGCGGTCCCGGGCTGTCCCGGGCGGTCCCGGGCGGTCCCGGGCGGTCCGGAGCGGTCTTGGGCGGTCCCGGGCGGTCCCGGGCGGTCCAGGGCGGTCCTGGGCGGTCCGGGGCGGTCCCGGGCGGTCCGGGGCGGTCCCGAGCGGTCCGGGGCGGTCCTGGGCGGTATTGGGCGGTCCCGGGGCGGTCCCGGGCGGTCCCGGGCAGTCCCGGGCGGTCCCGGGCGGTCCCGGGCGGTCCCGGGTGGTCCCGGGCGGTCCGGGGCGGTCCTGGGCGGTCCCCGGGCGCTCCCGGGCAGTCCCGGGCGGTCCCGGGCGGTCCCGGGCGGTCCCGGGCGGTCCCGGGCGGTCTCGGGCGGTTCGGGCGGTCCCGGGCGGTCCCGGGCGGTCCCGGGCGGTCCCGGGCGGTCCCGGGCGGTCCGGGGCGGTCCCGGGCGGTCCCGGGCGGTCCGGGGCGGTCCCGGGCGGTCCCGGGCGGTCCCGGGCGGTCCCGGGCAGTCCCGGGCGGTCCCGGGCGGTCCTGGTCGGTCCCGGGTTCTCCGGGGCGGTCCGGGGCGGTCCCGGGCGGTCCGGGGCGGTGCCGGGCGGTCCGGGGCGGTCCCGGGCGGTCCCGGGCGGTCCCGGGCGGTCCCGGGCGGTCCCGGGCAGTCCCGGGCGGTCCCGGGCGGTCCCGGGTGGTCCCGGGTGGTCCCGGGCGGTCCGGGGCGGTCCCGGGCGGTACTGGGCGCTACCGGGCGGTCCCGGGCGGTCCCGGGCGGTCCTGGGCGGTCCTGGGCGGTCCCGGGCGGTCTCGGGCGGTTCAGGCGGTCCCGAGCGGTCCCGGGCGGTCCCGGGCAAACCTGGGCGGTCCGGGCAGTCCGGGGCGGTCCCGGGCGGTCCCGGGCGGTCCGGGGCGGTCCCGGGCGGTCCCGGGCGGTCCCGGGCGGTCCCGGGCGGTCCCGGGCAGTCCCGGGCGGTCCCGGGCGGTCCTGGTCGGTCCCGGGTGGTCCGGGGCGGTCCGGGGCGGTCCCGGGCGGTCCCGGGCAGTCCCGGGCGGTCCCGGGCGGTCCAGAGCAGTCCCGGGCGGTCCCGGGCGGTCCCGGGCGGTCCCGGGCGGTCCGGAGCGGTCTTGGGCGGTCCCGGGCGGTCCCGGGCGATCCGGGGTGGTCCTGGGCGGTCCGGGGCGGTCCCGGGCGGTCCGGCGCGGTCCGGGGCAGTCCCGGGCGGTCCCGGGCGGTCCCGGGCGGTCCCGGGCGGTCCCGGGCAGTCCCGGGCGGTCCCGGGCAGTCCCGGGCGGTCCGAGTGGTCCCGGACGGTCCAGGGCGGTCCCGGGCGGTCCCGGGCGCTCCCGGGCGGTCCCGGGCGGTCCCGGGCGGTCCGGGGCAGTCCCGGGCGGTCCGGGGCGGTCCTGGGCGGTCCCGTAGCGGTTCCCCGGGCGGTCCTGGGCGGTCCCGGGCGGTCTGCGGTCCCGGGCGGTCCCGGGCGGTCCCGGGCGGTCCCGGGCGGTCTCGGGCGGTTCAGGCGGTCCCAGGCGGTCCCGGGCGGTCCGGTGCGGTCCCGGGCGGTCCCGGGCGTTCCCGGGCGGTCCCGGGCGGTCTCTCGGGCGGTTCGGGCGGTCCCGGGCGGTCCCGGGCGGTCCCGGGCGTTCCCGGGCAGTCCCGGGCGGTCCGGGGAGGTACCGGGCGGTCCCGGGCGGTCCCGGGCAGTCCTGGGCGGTCCCGGGCGGTCCCGGGTGGTCCCGGGTGGTCCCGGGCGGTCCGGGGCGGTCCCGGGCAGTCCCGGGCGCTCCCGGGCGGTCCCGGGCGGTCCCGGGCGGTCCCGGGCGGTCCCGGGCGGTCCCGGGTGGTCCCGGGCGGTCCAGGGCGGTCCCCGGGCGGTCCCGGGCGGTCCCGGGCAAACCTGGGCGGTCCGGGCAGTCCGGGGCGGTCCCGGGCGGTCCCGGGCGGTTCGGGGCGGTCCCGGGCGGTCCGGGCGGTCCCGGGCGGTCCCGGGCGGTCCCGGGCAGTCCCGGGCGGTCCCGGGCGGTCCTGGTCGGTCCCGGGTGGTCCGGGGCGGTCCGGGGCGGTCCCGGGCGGTCCCGGGCAGTCCCGGGCAGTCCCGGGCGGTCCAGAGCGGTCCCGGGCGGTCCCGGGCGGTCCCGGGCGGTCCCGGGCGGTCCCGGGCGGTCCCGGGCGGTCCCGGGCGGTCCCGGGCGGTCCGGAGCGGTCTTGGGCGGTCCCGGGCGGTCCCGGGCGATCCGGGGTGGTCCTGGGCGGTCCGGGGCGGTCCCGGGCGGTCCGGCGCGGTCCGGGGCAGTCCCGGGCGGTCCCGGGCGGTCCCGGGCGGTCCCGGGCGGTCCCGGGCAGTCCCGGGCGGTCCCGGGTGGTCCCGGACGGTCCAGGGCGGTCCCGGGCGGTCCCGGGCGCTCCCGGGCGGTCCTGGGCGGTCCCGGGCGGTCCGGGGCAGTCCCGGGCGGTCCGGGGCGGTCCTGGGCGGTCCCGTGCGGTCCCGGGCGGTCCTGGGCGGTCCCGGGCGGTCCGGTGCGGTCCCGGGCCGTCCCGGGCGGTCCCGGGCGGTCCCGGGCGGTCTCGGGCGGTTCAGGCGGTCCCAGGCGGTCCCGGGCGGTCCGGTGCGGTCCCGGGCGGTCCCGGGCGTTCCCCGGGCGGTCCCGGGCGGTCTCGGGCGGTTCGGGCGGTCCCGGGCGGTCCCGGGCGGTCCCGGGCGTTCCCGGGCAGTCCCGGGCGGTCCGGGGAGGTCCCGGGCGGTCCCGGGTGGTCCCGGGCGGTCCCCGGGTGGTCCCGGGCGGTCCGGGGCGGTCCCGGGCAGTCCCGGGCGCTCCCGGGCGGTCCCGGGCGGTCCCGGGCGGTCCCGGGCGGTCCCGGGCGGTCCCGGGTGGTCCCGGGCGGTCCAGGGCGGTCCCGGGCGGTCCCGGACGGTCCCGGGCGCTCCCGGGCGGTCCCGGGCGGTCCCGGGCGGTCCTGGGCGGTCCCGGGCGGTCCCGGGCGGTCCAGGGCGGTCCCGGGCGGTCCTGGGCGGTCCGGGGCGGTCTCGGGCGGTCCCGGGCGGTCCCGGGCGGTCTCGGGCGGTTCAGGCGGCCCCAGGCGGTCCCGGGCGGTCCGGTGCGGTCCCGGGCGGTCCCGGGCGTTCCCGGGCGGTCCCGGGCGGTCTCGGGCGGTTCGGGCGGTCCCGGGCGGTCCCGGGCGGTCCCGGGCGTTCCCGGGCAGTCCTGGGCGGTCCGGGGAGGTCCCGGTCGGTCCCAGGCGGTCCGGGGCGGTACCGGGCGGTCCCGGGCGGTCCTGGGCGGTCCCGGGCAGTCCTGGGCGGTCCCGGGCGGTCCCGGGTGGTCCCGGGTGGTCCCGGGCGGTCCGGGGCGGTCCCGGGCAGTCCCGGGCGCTCCCGGGCGGTCCCGGGCGGTCCCGGGCGGTCCCGGGCGGTCCCGGGCGGTCCCGGGTGGTCCCGGGCGGTCCAGGGCGGTCCCGGGCGGTCCCGGACGGTCCCGGGCGCTCCCGGGCGGTCCCGGGCGGTCCCGGGCGGTCCCGGGCGGTCCCGGGCGGTCCCGGGCGGTCCAGGGCGGTCCCGGGCGGTCCTGGGCGGTCCGGGGCGGTCTCGGGCGGTCCCGGGCGTTCCAGGGCGGTCCCGGGCGGTCCAGTGCGGTCACGGGCGGTCCTGGGCGGTCCCGGGCGGTCCGAGGTGGTCCCGGGCGGTCCGGGGCGGTCTCGGGCGGTCCCGGGCGGTCCCGGGCGTTCTAGGGCGGTGCCGGGCGGTCCGGGGCGGTCCCGGGCGGTCCTGGGCGGTCCCGGGCGGTCGGGGCGGTCCCGGGCTGTCCGGGTGTGGTCCTGGGCGGTCCGGGTGCGGTCCCGGGCGGTCCCGGGTGGTCCCGGGCGGTCACGGGCAGTCGCGGGCGGTCCCGGGTGGTCCCGGGCGGTCTCGGGCGGTCCCGGGCGGTCCCGGCGGTCTAGGGCGGTCCCGGGCGGTCCCAGGCGGTCCCGCGCGGTCCCAGGCGGTCCGGGGTGGTCCCGGGCGGTCCCGGGCGGTCCCGGGCGGTCCCGGGCGGTCCCGGGCGGTCCCGGGCGGTCCCGGGCGGTCCCGGGCGGTCCACGGCGGTCCCGGGCGGTCCCGGGCGGTCCCGGGCGCTCCCGGGCGGTCCCGGGCGGTCCCGGGCGGTCCCGGGCGGTCCCGGGCGGTCCCGGGCGGTCCAGGGCGGTCTCGGGCGGTCCTGGGCGGTCCGGGGCGGTCTCGGGCGGTCCCGGGCGTTCCAGGGCGGTCCCGGGCGGTCCAGTGCGGTCACGGGCGGTCCTGGGCGGTCCCGGGCGGTCCGAGGTGGTCCCAGGCGGTCCGGGGCGGTCTCGGGCGGTCCCCGGCGGTCCCGGGCGTTCTAGGGCGGTCCCGGGCGGTCCGGGGCGGTCCCGGGCGGTCTCGGGCGGTCGGGGCGGTCCCGGGCTGTCCGGGTGTGGTCCTGGGCGGTCCGGGTGCGGTCCCGGGCGGTCCCGGGTGGTCCCGGGCGGTCACGGGCAGTCCCGGGCGGTCCCGGGTGGTCCCGGGCGGTCTCGGGCGGTCCCGGGCGGTCCCGGCGGTCTAGGGCGGTCCCGGGCGGTCCCAGGCGGTCCCGGGCGGCGGGGCAGTCCCGGGCGGTCCGGGGCGGTCCTGGGCGGTCCCGTGCGGTCCCGGGCGGTCCCGGGCGGTCCCGGGCGGTCCGGTGCGGTCCCGGGCGGTCCCGGGCGGTCCCGGGCGGTCCCGGGCGTTCTCAGGCGGTTCAGGCGGTCCCGGGCGGTCCCGGGCGGTCCGGTGCGGTCCCGGGCGGTCCCGGGCGTTCCCGGGCGGTCCCGGGCGGTCTCGGGCGGTTCGGGCGGTCCCGGGCGGTCCCGGGCGGTCCCGGGCGTTCCTGGGCAGTCCCGGGCGGTCCGGGCGGTCCCGGTCGGTCCCGGGCGGTCCCGGGTGGTCCCGGGCGGTCCGGGGCGGTCCCGGGCGGTCCCGGGCAGTCCTGGGCGGTCCCGGGCGGTCCCGGGTGGTCCCGGGTGGTCCCGGGCGGTCCGGGGCGGTCCCGGGCGGTCCCGGGCGCTCCCGGGCGGTCCCGGGCGGTCCCGGGCGGTCCCGGGCGGTCCCGGGCGGTCCCGGGTGGTCCCGGGCGGTCCAGGGCGGTCCCGGGCGGTCCCGGGCGGTCCCGGGCGCTCCCGGGCGGTCCCGGGCGGTCCCGGGCGGTCCCGGGCGGTCCCGGGCGGTCCCGGGTGGTCCCGGCGGTCCAGGGCGGGTCCCGGGCGGTCCTGGGCGGTCCGGGCGGTCTCGGGCGGTCCCGGGCGTTCCAGGGCGGTCCCGGGCGGTCCAGTGCGGTCACGGGCGGTCCTGGGCGGTCCCGGGCGGTCCGAGGTGGTCCCGGGCGGTCCGGGGCGGTCTCGGGCGGTCCCGGGCGGTCCCGGGCGTTCTAGGGCGGTCCCGGGCGGTCCGGGGCGGTCCCGGGCGGTCCCGGGCGGTCCGGGCGGTCGGGGCGGTCCCGGGCTGTCCGGGTGTGGTCCTGGGCGGTCCGGGTGCGGTCCCGGGCGGTCCCGGGTGGTCCCGGGCGGTCACGGGCAGTCCCGGGCGGTCCCGGGTGGTCCCGGGCGGTCTCGGGCGGTCCCGGGCGGTCCCGGCGGTCTAGGCGGTCCCGGGCGGTCCCAGGCGGTCCCGGGCGGTCCCAGGCGGTCCGGGGTGGTCCCGGGCGGTCCCGGGCGGTCCCGGGCGGTCCCGGGCGGTCCCGCGCGGTCCCGGGCGGTCCCGGGCGGTCCCGGGCGGTCCCGGGCGGGTCTGGAGTGGTCCAGGGCGGTCCGGGCGGTCCCGGGCGGTCCCGGGCGGTCCCGGGCGGTCCGGGGCGGTCCCGGGCGGTCCGGGGCGGTCCCGGGCGGTCCGGGGCGGTCCCGGGCGTCCAGGGCGGTCCCGGGCGGTCCGGGGCGGTCCTGGGCGGTCCGGGGCGGTCCCGGGCGGTCTGGGGCGGTCCCGGGCGGTCCGGGGCGGTCCGGGGCAGTCCCGGGCGGTCCCGGGCGGTCCCGGGCGGTCCCGGGCGGTCCCGGGCAGTCCCGGGCGGTCCCGGGCGGTCCGGGGCGGGCCCGGGCGGTCCCGGGTGCTCCCGGGCGGTCCCGGGCGGTCCCGGGCGGTCCGGGGCAGTCCCGGGCGGTCCGGGGCGGTCCTGGGCGGTCCCGTGCGGTCCCGGGCGGTCCCGGGCGGTCCCGGGCGGTCCGGTGCGGTCCCGGGCGGTCCCGGGCGGTCCCGGGCGGTCCCGGGCGGTCCCGGGCGGTCCCGGGCAGTCCCGGGCGGCCCGGGCGGTCCCGGGCGGTCCCGGGCGGTCCGGGGCGGTCCCGGGCGGTCCGGGGCGGTCCAGGGCGGTCCGGGGCGGTCCCGGGCGGTCCCGGGCGGTTCCCGGGCGGTCCCGGGCAGTCCCGGGCGGTCCCGGGCGGTCCGGGGCGGTCCCGGGCGGTCCGGGGCGGTCCCGGGCGGTCCGGGGCCGTCCCGGGCGGTCCGGGGCGGTCCCGGGCGGTCCGGGGCGGTCGTCGGGCGGTCTGGGGCGGTCCCGGACGGTCCGGGGCAATCCGGGGTGGTCCGGGGCGGTCCGGGGCGGTCCCGGGCGGTCCCGGGCAGTCCCGGGCGGTCCCGGGCGGTCCAGAGCGGTCCCGGGCGGTCCCGGTCGGTCCCGGGCGGACCCGGGCGGTCCCGGGCGGTCCTAGGCGGTCCCGGGCGGTCCGGGGCGGTCTTGGGCGGTCCGGGGCGGTCCCGGGCGGTCCGGGGCGGTCCCGGGCGGTCCGGGGCGGTCCCGGGGGGTCCGGGGCGGTCCCCGACGGTCCGGGGCAATCCGGGGTGGTCCGGGGCGGTCCGGGGCGGTCCCGGGCGGTCCCGGGCAGTCCCGGGCGGTCCCGGGCGGTCCAGAGCGGTCCCGGGCGGTCCCGGGCGGTCCCGGGCGGTCCCGGGCGGTCCCGGGCGGTCCGGAGCGGTCTTGGGCGGTCCCGGGCGGTCCCGGGCGGTCCAGGGCGGTCCTGGGCGGTCCGGGGCGGTCCCGGGCGGTCCGGGGCGGTCCCGGGCGGTCCGGGGCGGTCCTGGGCGGTCCCGGGCGGTCCCGGGCGGTCCCGGGCGGTCCCGGGCAGTCCCGGGCGGTCCCGGGCGGTCCCGGGCGGTCCCGGGTGGTCCCGGGCGGTCCGGGGCGGTCCTGGGCGGTCCCGGGCGCTCCCGGGCGGTCCCGGGCGGTCCCGGGCGGTCCCGGGCGGTCCCGGGCGGTCCCGGGCGGTCCCGGGCGGTCTCGGGCGGTTCGGGCGGTCCCGGGCGGTCCCGGGCGGTCCCGGGCGGTCCCGGGCGGTCTGGGGCGGTCCCGGGCGGTACCGGGCGGTCCGGGGCGGTCCCGGGCGGTCCCGGGCGGTCCCGGGCGGTCCCGGGCGGTCCCGGGCAGTCCCGGGCGGTCCCGGGCGGTCCTGGTCGGTCCCGGGTTCTCCGGGGCGGTCCGGGGCGGTCCCGGGCGGTCCGGGGCGGTGCCGGGCGGTCCGGGGCGGTCCCGGGCGGTCCCGGGCGGTCCCGGGCGGTCCCGGGCGGTCCCGGGCAGTCCCGGGCGGTCCCGGGCGGTCCCGGGTGGTCCCGGGTGGTCCCGGGCGGTCCGGGGCGGTCCTGGGCGGTCCTGGGCGGTCCTGGGCGGTCCCGGGCGGTCTCGGGCGGTTCGGGCGGTCCCGGGCGGTCCCGGGCGGTCCCGGGCAAACCTGGGCGGTCCGGGCAGTCCGGGGCGGTCCCGGGCGGTCCCGGGCGGTCCGGGGCGGTCCCGGGCGGTCCCGGGCGGTCCCGGGCGGTCCCGGGCGGTCCCGGGCAGTCCCGGGCGGTCCCGGGCGGTCCTGGTCGGTCCCGGGTGGTCCGGGGCGGTCCGGGGCGGTCCCGGGCGGTCCCGGGCAGTCCCGGGCGGTCCCGGGCGGTCCAGAGCGGTCCCGGGCGGTCCCGGGCGGTCCCGGGCGGTCCCGGGCGGTCCCGGGCGGTCCCGGGCGCTCCCGGGCGGTCCCGGGCGGTCCCGGGCGGTCCCGGGCGGTCCCGGGCGGTCCCGGGTGGTCCCGGGCGGTCCAGGGCGGTCCCGGGCGGTCCTGGGCGGTCCGGGGCGGTCTCGGGCGGTCCCGGGCGTTCCAGGGCGGTCCCGGGCGGTCCAGTGCGGTCACGGGCGGTCCTGGGCAGTCCCGGGCGGTCCGAGGTGGTCCCGGGCGGTCCGGGGCGGTCTCGGGCGGTCCCGGGCGGTCCCGGGCGTTCTAGGGCGGTCCCGGGCGGTCCGGGGCGGTCCCGGGCGGTCCCGGGCGGTCCCGGGCGGTCGGGGCGGTCCCGGGCTGTCCGGGTGTGGTCCTGGGCGGTCTGGGTGCGGTCCCGGGCGGTCCCGGGTGGTCCCGGCGGTCACGGGCAGTCCCGGGCGGTCCCGGGGTGGTCCCGGGCGGTCTCGGGCGGTCCCGGGCGGTCCCGGCGGTCTAGGGCGGTCCCGGGCGGTCCCAGGCGGTCCCGGGCGGTCCCAGGCGGTCCGGGGTGGTCCCGGGCGGTCCCGGGCGGTCCCGGGCGGTCCCGGGCGGTCCCGGGCGGTCCCGGGCGGTCCCGGGCGGTCCCGGGCGGTCTGGAGTGGTCCAGGGCGGTCCGGGGCGGTCCCGGGCGGTCCCGGGCGGTCCCGGGCGGTCCCGAGCGGTCCCGGGCGGTCCGGGGCGGTCCCGGGCGGTCCGGGGCGGTCCCGGGCGGTCCGGGGCGGTCCCGGGCGGTCCGGGGCGGTCCCGGGCGGTCCGGGGCGGTCCTGGGCGGTCCGGGGCGGTCCCGGGCGGTCTGGGGCGGTCCCGGGCGGTCCGGGGCGGTCCGGGGCAGTCCCGGGCGGTCCCGGGCGGTCCCGGGCGGTCCCGGGCGGTCCCGGGCAGTCCCGGGCGGTCCCGGGCGGTCCGGGGCGGGCCCGGGCGGTCCCGGGTGCTCCCGGGCGGTCTCGGGCGGTCCCGGGCGGTCCGGGGCATTCCCGGGCGGTCCGGGGCGGTCCTGGGCGGTCCCGTGCGGTCCCGGGCGGTCCCGGGCGGTCCCGGGCGGTCCGGTGCGGTCCCGGGCGGTCCCGGGCGGTCCCGGGCGGTCCCGGGCGGTCCCGGGCGGTCCCGGGCGGTCCCGGGCGGCCCGGGCGGTCCCGGGCGGTCCCGGGCGGTCCGGGGCGGTCCCGGGCGGTCCGGGGCGGTCCAGGGCGGTCCGGGGCGGTCCCGGGCGGTCCCGGGCGGTTCCCGGGCGGTCCCGGGCAGTCCCGGGCGGTCCCGGGCGGTCCGGGGCGGTCCCGGGCGGTCCGGGGCGGTCCCGGGCGGTCCGGGGCTGTCCCGGGCGGTCCAGGGCGGTCCCGGGCGGTCCGGGGCGGTCGTCGGGCGGTCCGGGGCGGTCCCGGACGGTCCGGGGCAATCCGGGGTGGTCCGGGGCGGTCCGGGGCGGTCCCGGGCGGTCCCGGGTGGTCCGGGGCGGTCCCGGGTGGTCCGGGGCGGTCCGGGGCGGTCCCGGGCGGTCCCGGGCAGTCCCGGGCGGTCCCGGGCGGTCCAGAGCGGTCCCGGGCGGTCCCGGGCGGTCCCGGGCGGTCCCGGGCGGTCCCGGGCGGTCCCGGGCGGTCCCGGGCGGTCCCAGGCGGTCCCGGGCGGTCCGGTGCGGTCCCGGGCGGTCCCGGGCGTTCCCGGGCAGTCCCGGGCGGTCTCGGGCGGTTCGGGCGGTCCCGGGCGGTCCCGGGCGGTCCCGGGCGTTCCCGGGCAGTCCCGGGCGGTCCGGGGCGGTCCCGGTCGGTCCCGGGCGGTCCGGGGCGGTCCCGGGCGGTCCCGGGCGGTCCCGGGCGGTCTCGGGCAGTCCTGGGCGGTCCCGGGCGGTCCCGGGTGGTCCCGGGTGGTCCCGGACGGTCCGGGGCGGTCCCGGGCGGTCCCGGGCGCTCCCGGGCGGTCCCGGGCGGTCCCGGGCGGTCCCGGGCGGTCCCGGGCGGTCCCGGGTGGTCCCGGGCGGTCCAGGGCGGTCGCGGGCGGTCCCGGACGGTCCCGGGCGCTCCCGGGCGGTCCCGGGCGGTCCCGGGCGGTCCCGGGCGGTCCCGGGCGGTCCCGGGCGGTCCAGGGCGGTCCCGGGCGGTCCTGGGCGGTCCGGGGCGGTCTCGGGCGGTCCCGGGCGTTCCAGGGCGGTCCCGGGCGGTCCAGTGCGGTCACGGGCGGTCCTGGGCGGTCCCGGGCGGTCCGAGGTGGTCCCGGGCGGTCCGGGGCGGTCTCGGGCGGTCCCGGGCGGTCCCGGGCGTTCTAGGGCGGTCCCGGGCGGTCCGGGGCGGTCCCGGGCGGTCCCGGGCGGTCCCGGGCGGTCTGGGCGGTCCCGGGCTGTCCGGGTGTGGTCCTGGGCGGTCCGGGTGCGGTCCCGGGCGGTCCCGGGTGGCCCCGGGCGGTCACGGGCAGTCCCGGGCGGTCCCGGGTGGTCCCGGGCGGTCTCGGGCGGTCCCGGGCGGTCCCGGCGGTCTAGGGCGGTCCCGGGCGGTCCCAGGCGGTCCCGCGCGGTCCCAGGCGGTCCGGGGTGGTCCCGGGCGGTCCCGGGCGGTCCCGGGCGGTCCCGGGCGGTCCCGGGCGGTCCCGGGCGGTCCCGGGCGGTCCCGGGCGGTCTGGAGCGGTCCAGGGCGGTCCGGGGCGGTCCCGGGCGGTCCCGGGCGGTCCCGGGCGGTCCCGGGCGGTCCCGGGCGGTCCCGGGCGGTCCGGGGCGGTCCCGGGCGGTCAGGGGCGGTCCCGGGCGGTCCGGGGCGGTCCCGGGCGGTCCGGGGCGGTCCCGGGCGGTCCGGGGCGGTCCTGGGCGGTCCGGGGCGGTCCCGGGCGGTCCGGGGCGGTCCCGGGCGGTCCGGGGCCGTCCGGGGCAGTCCCGGGCGGTCCCGGGCGGTCCCGGGCGGTCCCGGGCGGTCCCGGGCAGTCCCGGGCGGTCCCGGGCGGTCCCGGCGGTCCGGGGCGGTCCCGGGCGGTCCGGGGCGGTCCTGGGCGGTCCGGGGCGGTCCCAGGCGGTCCGGGGCGGTCCCGGGCGGTCCGGGGCGGTCCGGGGCAGTCCCAGGCGGTCCCGGGCGGTCCCGGGCGGTCCCGGGCGGTCCCGGGCAGTCCCGGGCAGTCCCGGGCGGTCCCGGGTGGTCCCGGGTGGTCCCGGGCGGTCCGGGGCGGTCCCGGGCGGTCCCGGGCGCTCCCGGGCGGCCCCGGGCGGTCCCGGGCGGTCCTGGGCGGTCCTGGGCGGTCCCGGGCGGTCTCGGGCGGTTCGGGCGGTCCCGGGCGGTCCCGGGCGGTCCCGGGCAAACCTGGGCGGTCCCGGGCGGTCCGGGGCGGTCCCGCGCGGTCCCGGGCGGTCCGGGGCGGTCCCGGGCGGTCCCGGGCGGTCTCGGGCGGTCCTGGGCAGTCCCGGGCGGTCCCGGGCGGTCCTGGTCGGTCCCGGGTGGTCCGGGGCGGTCCGGGGCGGTCCCGGGCGGTCCCGGGCAGTCCCGGGCGGTCCCGGGCGGTCCAGAGCGGTCCCGGGCGGTCCCGGGCGGTCCCGGGCGGTCCCGGGCGGTCCCGGGCGGTCCCGGGCGGTCCGGAGCGGTCTTGGGCGGTCCCGGGCGGTCCCGGGCGGTCCGGGGCGGTCCTGGGCGGTCCGGGGCGGTCCCGGGCGGTCCGGGGCGGTCCGGGGCAGTCCCGGGCGATCCCGGGCGGTCCCGGGCGGTCCCGGGCGGTCCCGGGCAGTCCCGGGCGGTCCCGGGCGGTCCCGGGCGGTCCCGGGCGGTCCCGGGCGGTCCCGGGCGGTCCCGGGCGGTCTGGAGCGGTCCAGGGCGGTCCGGGGCGGTCCCGGGCGGTCCCGGGCGGTCCCGGGCGGTCCCGGGCGGTCCGAGTGGTCCCGGGCGGTCCGGGGCGGTCCCGGGAGGTCCCGGGCGCTCCCGGGCGGTCCCGGGCGGTCCCGGGCGGTCCGGGGCAGTCCCGGGCGGTCCGGGGCGGTCCTGGGCGGTCCCGTGCGGTCCTGGGCGGTCCCGGGCGGTCCCGGGCGGTCCGGTGCGGTCCCGGGCGGTCCCGGGCGGTCCCGGGCGGTCCCGGGCGGTCTCGGGCGGTTCAGGCGGTCCCGGGCGGTCCCGGGCGGTCCGGTGCGGTCCCGGGCGGTCCCGGGCGTTCCCGGGCGGTCCCGGGCGGTCTCGGGCGGTTCGGGCGGTCCCGGGCGGTCCCGGGCGGTCCCGGGCGTTCCCGGGCAGTCCCGGGCGGTCCGGGGCGGTCCCGGTCGGTCCCGGGCGGTCCGGGGCGGTCCCGGGCGGTCCCGGGCGGTCCCGGGCGGTCCCGGGCAGTCCTGGGCGGTCCCGGGCGGTCCCGGGTGGTCCCGGGTGGTCCCGGGCGGTCCGGGGCGGTCCCGGGCGGTCCCGGGCGCTCCCGGGTGGTCCCGGGCGGTCCCGGGCGGTCCCGGGCGGTCCCGGGCGGTCCCGGGTGGTCCCGGGCGGTCCAGGGCGGTCCCGGGTGGTCCCGGGCGGTCCCGGGCGCTCCCGGGCGGTCCCGGGCGGTCCCGGGCAGTCCCTGGCGGTCCCGGGCGGTTCCGGGTGGTCCAGGGCGGTCCCGGGCGGTCCTGGGCGGTCCGGGGCGGTCTCGGGCGGTCCCGGGCGTTCCAGGGCGGTCCCGGGCGGTCCAGTGCGGTCACGGGCGGTCCTGGGCGGTCCCGGGCGGTCCGAGGTGGTCCCAGGCGGTCCGGGGCGGTCTCGGGCGGTCCCGGGCGGTCCCGGGCGTTCTAGGGCGGTCCCGGGCGGTCCGGGGCGGTCCCGGGCGGTCCCGGGCGGTCTCGGGCGGTCGGGGCGGTCCCGGGCTGTCCGGGTGTGGTCCTGGGCGGTCCGGGTGCGGTCCCGGGCGGTCCCAGGCGGTCCCGGGCGGTCCCAGGCGGTCGGGGGTGGTCCCGGGCGGTCCCGGGCGGTCCCGGGCGGTCCCGGGCGGTCCCGGGCGGTCCGGGGCAGTCCCGGGCGGTCCGGGGCGGTCCTGGGCGGTCCCGTGCGGTCGCGGGCGGTCCCGGGCGGTCCCGGGCGGTCCGGTGCGGTCCCGGGCGGTCCCGGGCGGTCCCGGGCGGTCCCGGGCGGTCTCGGGCGGTTCAGGCGGTCCCGGGCGGTCCCGGGCGGTCCGGTGCGGTCCCGGGCGGTCCCGGGCGTTCCCGGGCGGTCCCGGGCGGTCTGGGGCGGTTCGGGCGGTCCCGGGCGGTCCCGGGCGGTTCCGGGTGGTCCAGGGCGGTCCCGGGCGGTCCTGGGCGGTCCGGGGCGGTCTCGGGCGGTCCCGGGCGTTCCAGGGCGGTCCCGGGCGGTCCAGTGCGGTCACGGGCGGTCCTGGGCGGTCCCGGGCGGTCCGAGGTGGTCCCAGGCGGTCCGGGGCGGTCTCGGGCGGTCCCGGGCGGTCCCGGGCGTTCTAGGGCGGTCCCGGGCGGTCCGGGGCGGTCCCGGGCGGTCCCGGGCGGTCTCGGGCGGTCGGGGCGGTCCCGGGCTGTCCGGGTGTGGTCCTGGGCGGTCCGGGTGCGGTCCCGGGCGGTCCCAGGCGGTCCCGGGCGGTCCCAGGCGGTCCGGGGTGGTCCCGGGCGGTCCCGGGCGGTCCCGGGCGGTCCCGGGCGGTCCCGGGCGGTCCGGGGCAGTCCCGGGCGGTCCGGGGCGGTCCTGGGCGGTCCCGTGCGGTCGCGGGCGGTCCCGGGCGGTCCCGGGCGGTCCGGTGCGGTCCCGGGCGGTCCCGGGCGGTCCCGGGCGGTCCCGGGCGGTCTCGGGCGGTTCAGGCGGTCCCGGGCGGTCCCGGGCGGTCCGGTGCGGTCCCGGGCGGTCCCGGGCGTTCCCGGGCGGTCCCGGGCGGTCTCGGGCGGTTCGGGCGGTCCCGGGTGGTCCCGGGCGGTCCCGGGCGTTCCCGGGCAGTCCCGGGCGGTCCGGGGCGGTCCCGGTCGGTCCCGGGCGGTCCGGGGCGGTCCCGGGCGGTCCCGGGCGGTCCCGGGCGGTCCCGGGCAGTCCTGGGCGGTCCCGGGCGGTCCCGGGTGGTCCCGGGTGGTCCCGGGCGGTCCGGGGCGGTCCCGGGCGGTCCCGGGCGCTCCCGGGCGGTCCCGGGCGGTCCCGGGCGGTCCCGGGTGGTCCTGGGCGGTCCAGGGCGGTCCCGGGCGGTCCCGGGCGGTCCCGGGCGCTCCCGGCGGTCCCGGGCGGTCCCGGGCGGTCCCGGGTGGTCCCGGGCGGTCCAGGGCGGTCCCGGGCGGTCCTGGGCGGTCCGGGGTGGTCTCGGGCGGTCCTGGGCGTTCCAGGGCGGTCCCGGGCGGTCCAGTGCGGTCACGGGCGGTCCTGGGCGGTCCCGGGCGGTCCGAGGTGGTCCCGGGGCGGTCCGGGGCGGTCTCGGGCGGTCCCGGGCGGTCCCGGGCGTTCTAGGGCGGTCCCGGGCGGTCCGGGGCGGTCCCGGGCGGTCCCGGGCGGTCCCGGGCGGTCGGGGCGGTCCCGGGCTGTCCGGGTGTGGTCCTGGGCGGTCCGGGTGCGGTCCCGGGCGGTCCCGGGTGGTCCCGGGCGGTCACGGGCAGTCCCGGGCGGTCCCGGGTGGTCCCGGGCGGTCTCGGGCGGTCCCGGGCGGTCCAGGCGGTCTAGGGCGGTCCCGGGCGGTCCCAGGCGGTCCCGGGCGGTCCCAGGCTGTCCGGGGTGGTCCCGGGCGGTCCCGGGCGGTCCCGGGCGGTCCCGGGCGGTCCCGGGCGGTCCCGGGCGGTCCCGGGCGGTCTGGAGTGGTCCAGGGCGGTCCGGGGCGGTCCCGGGCGGTCCCGGGCGGTCCCGGGCGGTCCCGGGCGGTCCCGGGCGGTCCGGGGCGGTCCCGGGCGGTCCGGGGCGGTCCCGGGCGGTCCGGGGCGGTCCCGGGCGGTCCGGGGCGGTCCCGGGCGGTCCGGGGCGGTCCTGGGCGGTCCGGGGCGGTCCCGGGCGGTCTGGGGCGGTCCCGGGCGGTCCGGGGCGGTACGGGGCAGTCCCGGGCGGTCCCGGGCGGTCCCGGGCGGTCCCGGGCGGTCCCGAGCAGTCCCGGGCGGTCCTGGGCGGTCCCGGGCGGTCCGGGTGGTCCCGGGCGGTCCGGGGCGGGCCCGGGCGGTCCCGGGTGCTCCCGGGCGGTCCCGGGCGGTCCCGGGCGGTCCGGGGCAGTCCCGGGCGGTCCGGGGCGGTCCTGGGCGGTCCCGTGCGGTCCCGGGCGGTCCCGGGCGGTCCCGGGCGGTCCGGTGCGGTCCCGGGCGGTCCCGGGCGGTCCCGGGCGGTCCCGGGCGGTCTCGGGCGGTTCGGGCGGTCCCGGGCGGTCCCGGGCGGTCCGGTGCGGTCCCGGGCGGTCCCGGGCGTTCCTGGGCGGTCCCGGGCGGTCTCGGGCGGTTCGGGCGGTCCCGGGCGGTCCCGGGCGGTCCCGGGCGGTCCCGGGCAGTCCCGGGCGGTCCGGGGCGGTCCGGTCGGTCCCGGGCGGTCCGGGGCGGTCCCGGGCGGTCCCGGGCGGTCCCGGGCGGTCCCGGGCAGTCCCGGGCGGTCCCGGGCGGTCCCGGGTGGTCCCGGTGGTCCCGGTCGGTCCGGGGCGGTCCCGGGCGGTCCCGGGCGCTCCCGGGCGGTCCCGGGCGGTCCCGGGCGGTCCCGGGGCGGTCCCGGGCGGTCCCGGGTGGTCCCAGGCGGTCCAGGGCGGTCCCGGGCAGTCCTGGGCGGTCCGGGGCGGTCTCGGGCGGTCCCGGGCGTTCCAGGGCGGTCCCGGGCGGTCCAGTGCGGTCACGGGCGGTCCTGGGCGGTCCCGGGCGGTCCGAGGTGGTCCCGGGCGGTCCGGGGCGGTCACGGGCGGTCCTGGGCGGTCCCGGGCGTTCTAGGGCAGTCCCGGGCGGTCCGGGGCGGTCCCGGGCGGTCCCGGGTGGTCCCGGGCGGTCGGGGCGGTCCCGGGCTGTCCGGGTGTGGTCCTGGGCGGCCCGGGTGCGGTCCCGGGCGGTCCGGGGCGGTCCCGGGCGGTCACGGGCAGTCCCGGGCGGTCCCGGGTGGTCCTGGGCGGTCTCGGGCGGTCCCAGGCAGTCCCGGCGGTCTAGGGCGGTCCCGGGCGGTCCCAGGCGGTCCCGGGCGGTCCCAGGCGGTCGGGGTGGTCCCGGGCGGTCCCGGGCGGTCCCGGGCGGTCCCGGGCGGTCCCGGGCGGTCCCGGGCGGTCCCGGGCGGTCCGGGGCGGTCCCGGGCGGTCTGGGGCGGTCCAGGGCGGTCCGGGGCGGTCCCGGGCGGTCCCGGGCGGTCCCGGGCGGTCCCGGGCGGTCCCGGGCGGTCCGGGGCGGTCCCGGGCGGTCCGGGGCGGTCCCGGGCGGTCCGGGGCGGTCCCGGGCGGTCCGGGGCGGTCCCGGGCGGTCCGGGGCGGTCCCGGGCGGTCCGGGGCGGTCCCGGACGGTCCGGGGCAAGCCGGGGTGGTCCGGGGCGGTCCGGGGCGGTCCCGGGCGGTCCCGGGCAGTCCC
Organism: Petromyzon marinus; assembly: GCF_048934315.1. Taxonomy (NCBI): domain Eukaryota; kingdom Metazoa; phylum Chordata; class Hyperoartia; order Petromyzontiformes; family Petromyzontidae; genus Petromyzon; species Petromyzon marinus. The sequence continues at coordinate 127,634 of NW_027423219.1, forward strand.
GGGCGGTCCCGGGCGGTCCAGAGCAGTCCCGGGCGGTCCCGGGCGGTCCCGGGCGGTCCTGGGCGGTCCCGGGCGGTCCGAGGCGGTCCCGGGCAGCCGGGGCGGTCCCGGGCGGTCCGGGGCGGTCCCTGGCGGTCCGGGGTGGTCCCGGGCGGTCCGGGGCGGTCCCGGACGGTCCGGGGCAATCCGGGGTGGTCCGGGGCGGTCCCGGGCGGTCCGGCTGTCCCGGGCGGTCCCGGGCGGTCCCGGGCGGTCCCGGGCGGTCCGGAGCAGTCTTGGGCGGTCCCGGGCGGTCCTGGGCGGTCCGCGGCGGTCCTGGGCGGTCCGGGCGGTCCCGGGCGGTCCGGGCGGTCCCGGGCGGTCCGGGGCGGTCCGGGGCGGTCCCGGGCGGTCCCGGGCGGTCCCCGGGCGGTCCCGGGCGGTCCCGGGCAGTCCCGGGCGGTCCCGGGCGGTCCCGGGCGGTCCCGGGTGGTCCCCGGCGGTCCGGGGCGGTCCCGGGCGGTCGCGGGCGCTCCCGGGCGGTCCCGGGCGGTCCCGGGTGGTCCCGGGCGGTCCGGGGCAGTCCCGGGCGCTCCCGGGCGGTCCCGGGCGGTCCAGGGCGGTCCCGGGCGGTCCCGGGCGGTCCGGGGCGGTCCCGGGCGGTCCCGGGCAGTCCCGGGCGGTCCCGGGCAGTCCCGGGCGGTCCCGGGCGGTCCTGGTCGATCCCGGGTGGTCCCGGGCGGTCGGGGTGGTCCCGGGCGGTCCTGGGCGGTCCCGGGCGGTCCGAGGCGGTCCCGGGCGGTCCGGGGCGGTCCCAGGCGGTCCTGGGCGGTCGCGGGCGTTCTAGGGGCGGTCCCGGGCGGTCCGGGGCGGTCCCGGGCGGTCCTGGGCGGTCCCGGGCGGTCCTGGGTGGTCCGGGGCGGTCCTGGGCGGTCCAGGGCGGTCCCGGGCGGTCCCGCGCGGTCCCGGGCGGTCCCGGACGGTCCCGGGCGGTCCCGGGCGGTCCGGGGTGGTCCCTGGCGGTCCGGGGCGGTCCCGGGCGGTCCCGGGCGGTCCCGGGCGGTCCCGGGCGGTCCCGGGCGGTTCGGGGCTATCCGGGGCGGTCCGGGGCGGTCCGGGTCGGTCGCGGGTGGTCCCGGGCGGTCCGGGGCGGTCCCGGGCGGTCCGGGGCGGTCCCGGCAGTTCGGGACGGTCCCAGGCGGTCCGGGGCAATCCGGGGCGGTCCGGGGCGGTCCGGGGCGGTCCCGGGCGGTCCCGGGCAGTCCCGGGCGGTCCCAGGCGGTCCCGGGCGGTCCCGGGTGGTCCCGGGCGGTCCCGGGCAGTCCCGGGCGGTCTGGGGCGGTCCTGGGCGGTCTGGGGCGGTCCCGGGCGGTACCGGGCAGTCCCGGGCGGTCCGGGGGCGGTCCAGGGCGGTCCCGGGCGGTCCCTAGCGGTCCGGTGCGGTCCCGGGCGGTCCGGGGCGGTCCCGGGCGGTCCGGGGCGGTCCAGGGCGGTCCCGGGGCGGTCCCGGGCGGTCCTGTGCGGTCCCGGGCGGTCCCGGGCGGTCCCGGGCGGTCCGGTGCGGTCCCGGGCGGTCCCGGGCGGTCTCCGGCGGTTCGGGCGGTCCCGGGCGGTCCGGGGCAGTCCCGGGCGGTCCCGGGCGGTCCGGGGCGGTCCCGGGCGGTCCCGGGCGGTCCCGGGCGGTCCCTGGCAGTCCCGGGCGGTCCCGGGCGGTCCCGGGCGGTCCCGGGGTGGTCCCGGGCGGTCCGGGGCGGTCCCGGGCGGTCCCGGACGGTCCCGGGCGGTCCCGGGCGGTCCCGGGTGGTCCCGGGCGGTCCAGGGCGGTCCCGGGCGGTCCTGGGCGGTCCCGGGCGGTCTCGGGCGGTCCCGGGCGTTCCAGGGCGGTCCCGGGCGGTCCAGTGCGGTCCCGGGCGGTCCTGGGCGGTCCCGGGCGGTCCAAGGCGGTCCCGGGCGGTCCGGGGCGGTCTCGGGCGGTCCCGGGCGGTCCCGGGCGTTCTATGGCGGTCCCGGGCGGTCCGGGGCGGTCCCGGGCGGTCCCGGGCGGTCCCGGGCGGTCGGGGCGGTCCCGGGCTGTCCGGGTGTGGTCCTGGGCGGTCCGGGTGCGGTCCCGGGCGGTCCGGGGCGGTCCCGGGCGGTCCCGGGCAGTCCCGGGCGGTCCCGGGTGGTCCCGGTCGGTCTCGGGCGGTCCCGGGCGGTCCCGGCGGTCCAGGGCGGTCCCGGGCGGTCCCAGGCTGACCCGGGCGGTCCCGGGCAGTCCCGGGTGGTCCCGGGTGATCCCGGGCGGTCCGGGGCGGTCCCGGGCGGTCCCGGGCGCTCCCGGGCGGTCCCGGGCGGTCCCGGGCGGTCCCGGGCGGTCCCGGGCGTCCCGGGTGGTCCCGGGCGGTCCAGGGCGGTCCCGGGCGGTCCCGGGCGGTCCCGGGCGCTCCCGGGCGGTCCCGGGCGGTCCCGGGCAGTCCCGGGCGGTCCCGGGCGGTCCCGGGCGGTCCAGGGCGGTCCCGGGCGGTCCTGGGCGGTCCGGGGCGGTCTCGGGCGGTCCCGGGCGTTCCAGGGCGGTCCCGGGCGGTCCAGTGCGGTCACGGGCGGTCCTGGGCGGTCCCGGGCGGTCCGAGGTGGTCCCAGGCGGTCCGGGGCGGTCTCGGGCGGTCCCGGGCAGTCCAGGGCGGTCCCGGGCGGTCCTGGGCGGTCCCGTGCGGTCTCGGGCGGTCCCGGGCGTTCCAGGGCGGTCCCGGGCGGTCCAGTGCGGTCCCGGGCGGTCCTGGGCGGTCCCGGGCGGTCCAAGGCGGTCCCGGGCGGTCCGGGGCGGTCTCGGGCGGTCCCGGGCGGTCCCGGGCGTTCTATGGCGGTCCCGGGCGGTCCGGGGCGGTCCCGGGCGGTCCCGGGGCGGTCCCGGGCGGTCGGGGCGGTCCCGGGCTGTCCGGGTGTGGTCCTGGGCGGTCCGGGTGCGGTCCCGGGCGGTCCGGGGCGGTCCCGGGCGGTCCCGGGCAGTCCCGGGCGGTCCCGGTGGTCCCGGTCGGTCTCGGGCGGTCCCGGGCGGTCCCGGCGGTCCAGGGCGGTCCCGGGCGGTCCCAGGCTGACCCGGGCGGTCCCGGGCAGTCCCGGGTGGTCCCGGGTGATCCCGGGCGGTCCGGGGCGGTCCCGGGCGGTCCCGGGCGCTCCCGGGCGGTCCCGGGCGGTCCCGGGCGGTCCGGGCGGTCCCGGGCGGTCCCGGGTGGTCCCGGGCGGTCCAGGGCGGTCCCGGGCGGTCCCGGGCGGTCCCGGGCGCTCCCGGGCGGTCCCGGGCGGTCCCGGGCAGTCCCGGGCGGTCCCGGGCGGTCCTGGGCGGTCGAGGGCGGTCCCGGGCGGTCCTGGGCGGTCCGGGGCGGTCTCGGGCGGTCCCGGGCGTTCCAGGGCGGTCCCGGGCGGTCCAGTGCGGTCACGGGCGGTCCTGGGCGGTCCCGGGCGGTCCGAGGTGGTCCCAGGCGGTCCGGGGCGGTCTCGGGCGGTCCCCGGGCGGTCCCGGGCGTTCTAGGGCGGTCCCGGGCGGTCCGGGGCGGGTCCCGGGCGGTCCCGGGCGGTCGGGCGGTCGGGGCGGTCCCGGGCTGTCCGGGTGTGGTCATGGGTGGTCCGGGTGCGGTCCCGGGCGGTCCCGGGCGCTCCCGGGCGGTCCCGGGCGGTCCCGGGCGGTCCCGGGCGGTCCCGGGCGGTCCCGGGTGGTCCCGGGCGGTCCAGGGCGGTCCCGGGCGGTCCCGGGCGGTCCCGGGCGCTCCCGGGCGGTCCCGGGCGGTCCCGGGCAGTCCCGGGCGGTCCCAGGGCGGTCCCGGGCGGTCCAGGGCGGTCCCGGGCGGTCCTGGGCGGTCCGGGGCGGTCTCGGGCGGTCCCGGGCGTTCCAGGGCGGTCCCGGGCGGTCCAGTGCGGTCACGGGCGGTCCTGGGCGGTCCCGGGCGGTCCGAGGTGGTCCCAGGCGGTCCGGGGCGGTCTCGGGCGGTCCCGGGCAGTCCAGGGCGGTCCCGGGCGGTCCTGGGCGGTCCCGTGCGGTCTCGGGCGGTCCCGGGCGTTCCAGGGCGGTCCCGGGCGGTCCAGTGCGGTCCCGGGCGGTCCTGGGCGGTCCCGGGCGGTCCAAGGCGGTCCCGGGCGGTCCGGGGCGGTCTCGGGCGGTCCCGGGCGGTCCCGGGCGTTCTATGGCGGTCCCGGGCGGTCCGGGGCGGTCCCGGGCGGTCCCGGGCGGTCCCGGGCGGTCGGGGCGGTCCCGGGCTGTCCGGGTGTGGTCCTGGGCGGTCCGGGTGCGGTCCCGGGCGGTCCGGGGCGGTCCCCGGGCGGTCCCGGGCAGTCCCGGGCGGTCCCGGGTGGTCCCGGTCGGTCTCGGGCGGTCCCGGGCGGTCCCGGCGGTCCAGGGCGGTCCCGGGCGGTCCCAGGCTGACCCGGGCGGTCCCGGGCAGTCCCGGGTGGTCCCGGGTGATCCCGGGCGGTCCGGGGCGGTCCCGGGCGGTCCCGGGCGCTCCCGGGCGGTCCCGGGCGGTCCCGGGCGGTCCCGGGCGGTCCCGGGCGGTCCCGGGTGGTCCCGGGCGGTCCAGGGCGGTCCCGGGCGGTCCCGGGCGGTCCCGGGCGCTCCCGGGCGGTCCCGGGCGGTCCCGGGCAGTCCCGGGCGGTCCCGGGCGGTCCTGGGCGGTCGAGGCGGTCCCGGGCGGTCCTGGGCGGTCCGGGGCGGTCTCGGGCGGTCCCGGGCGTTCCAGGGCGGTCCCGGGCGGTCCAGTGCGGTCACGGGCGGTCCTGGGCGGTCCCGGGCGGTCCGAGGTGGTCCCAGGCGGTCCGGGGCGGTCTCGGGCGGTCCCGGGCGGTCCCGGGCGTTCTAGGGCGGTCCCGGGCGGTCCGGGGCGGTCCCGGGCGGTCCCGGGCGGTCTCGGGCGGTCGGGGCGGTCCCGGGCTGTCCGGGTGTGGTCATGGGTGGTCCGGGTGCGGTCCCGGGCGGTCCCGGGCAGTCCCGGGCGGTCCCGGGTGGTCCCGGTCGGTCTCGGGCGGTCCCGGGCGGTCCCGGCGGTCCAGGGCGGTCCCGGGCGGTCCCAGGCTGACCCGGGCGGTCCCGGGCAGTCCCGGGTGGTCCCGGGTGATCCCGGGCGGTCCGGGGCGGTCCCGGGCGGTCCCGGGCGCTCCCGGGCGGTCCCGGGCGGTCCCGGGCGGTCCCGGGCGGTCCCGGGCGGTCCCGGGTGGTCCCGGGCGGTCCAGGGCGGTCCCGGGCGGTCCCGGGCGGTCCCGGGCGCTCCCGGGCGGTCCCGGGCGGTCCCGGGCAGTCCCGGGCGGTCCCGGGCGGTCCCTGGGCGGTCCAGGGCGGTCCCGGGCGGTCCTGGGCGGTCCGGGGCGGTCTCGGGCGGTCCCGGGCGTTCCAGGGCGGTCCCGGGCGGTCCAGTGCGGTCACGGGCGGTCCTGGGCGGTCCCGGGCGGTCCGAGGTGGTCCCAGGCGGTCCGGGGCGGTCTCGGGCGGTCCCGGGCGGTCCCGGGCGTTCTAGGGCGGTCCCGGGCGGTCCGGGGCGGTCCCGGGCGGTCCCGGGCGGTCTCGGGCGGTCGGGGCGGTCCCGGGCTGTCCGGGTGTGGTCATGGGTGGTCCGGGTGCGGTCCCGGGCGGTCCCGGGTGGTCCCGGGCGGTCACGGGCAGTCCCGGGCGGTCCCGGGTGGTCTCGGGCGGTCTCAGGGCGGTCCCGGGCGGTCCCGGCGGTCTAGAGCGGTCCCGGGCGGTCCCAGGCGGTCCCGGGCGGTCCCAGCCGGTCCGGGGTGGTCCCGGCGGTCCCGGGCGGTCCCGGGCGGTCCCGGGCGGTCCGGGGCAGTCCCGGGCGGTCCGGGGCGGTCCTGGGCGGTCCCGTGCGGTCGCGGGCGGTCCCGGGCGGTCCCGGGCGGTCCGGTGCGGTCCCGGGCGGTCCCGGGCGGTCCCGGGCGGTCCCGGGCGGTCTCGGGCGGTTCAGGCGGTCCCGGGCGGTCCCGGGCGGTCCGGTGCGGTCCCGGGCGGTCCCGGGCGTTCCCGGGCGGTCCCGGGCGGTCTCGGGCGGTTCGGGCGGTCCGGGCGGTCCCGGGCGGTCCCGGGCGTTCCCGGGCAGTCCCGGGCGGTTCGGGGCGGTCCCGGTCGGTCCCGGGCGGTCCGGGGCGGTCCCGGGCGGTCCGGGCGGTCCCGGGCGGTCCCGGGCAGTCCTGGGCGGTCCCGGGCGGTCCCGGGTGGTCCCGGGTGGTCCCGGGCGGTCCGGGGCGGTCCCGGGCGGTCCCGGGCGCTCCCGGGCGGTCCCGGGCGGTCCCGGGCGGTCCCGGGTGGTCCCGGGCGGTCCAGGGCGGTCCCGGGCGGTCCCGGGCGGTCCCGGGCGCTCCCGGGCGGTCCCGGGGCGGTCCCGAGCGGTCCCGGGCGGTCCCGGGCGGTCCCGGGCGGTCCCGGGTGGTCCCGGGCGGTCCAGGGCGGTCCCGGGCCGTCCTGGGCGGTCCGGGGCGGTCTCGGGCGGTCCTGGGCGTTCCAGGGCGGTCCCGTGCGGTCCAGTGCGGTCACGGGCGGTCCCGGGCGGTCCGAGGTGGTCCCGGGCGGTCCGGGGCGGTCTCGGGCGGTCCCGGGCGGTCCCGGGCGTTCTAGGGCGGTCCCGGGCGGTCCGGGGCGGTCCCGGGCGGTCCCGGGCGGTCCCGGGCGGTCGGGGCGGTCCCGGGCTGTCCGGGTGTGGTCCTGGGCGGTCCGGGTGCGGTCCCGGGCGGTCCCGGGTGGTCCCGGCGGTCACGGGCAGTCCCGGGCGGTCCCGGGTGGTCCCGGGCGGTCTCGGGCGGTCCCGGGCGGTCCAGGCGGTCTAGGGCGGTCCCGGGCGGTCCCAGGCGGTCCCGGGCGGTCCCAGGCTGTCCGGGGTGGTCCGGGCGGTCCCGGGCGGTCCCGGGCGGTCCCGGGCGGTCCCGGGCGGTCCCGGGCGGTCCCGGGCGGTCCCGGGGCGGTCCCGGGCGGTCTGGAGTGGTCCAGGCGGTCCGGGCGGTCCCGGGCGGTCCCGGGCGGTCCCGGGCGGTCCCGGGCGGTCCCGGGCGGTCCGGGGCGGTCCCGAGCGGTCCGGGGCGGTCCCGGGCGGTCCGGGGCGGTCCCGGGCGGTCCGGGGCGGTCCCGGGCGGTCCGGGGCGATCCTGGGCGGTCCGGGGCGGTCCCGGGCGGTCTGGGGCGGTCCCGGGCGGTCCGGGGCGGTACGGGGCAGTACTGGCCGGTCCCGGGCGGTCCCGGGCGGTCCCGGGCGGTCCCGGGCAGTCCTGGGCGGTCCTGGGCGGTCCCGGGCGGTCCGGGTGGTCCCGGGCGGTCCGGGGCGGGCCCGGGCGGTCCGGGGCGGTCCCGGGCGGTCCCGGGCAGTCCCGGGCGGTCCCGGGCGGTCCAGAGCAGTCCCGGGCGGTCCCGGGCGGTCCCGGGCGGTCCTGGGCGGTCCCGGGCGGTCCGAGGCGGTCCCGGGCGGTCCGGGGCGGTCCCGGGCGGTCCGGGGCGGTCCCTGGCGGTCCGGGGTGGTCCCGGGCGGTCCGGGGCGGTCCCGGACGGTCCGGGCAATCCGGGGTGGTCCGGGGCGGTCCCGGGCGGTCCCGGGCTGTCCCGGGCGGTCCCGGGCGGTCCCGGGCGGTCCCGGGCGGTCCGGAGCAGTCTTGGGCGGTCCCGGGCGGTCCTGGGCGGTCCGCGGCGGTCCTGGGCGGTCCGGGGCGGTCCCGGGCGGTCCGGGGCGGTCCCGGGCGGTCCGGGGCGGTCCGGGGCGGTCCCGGGCGGTCCCGGGCGGTCCCGGGCGGTCCCGGGCGGTCCCGGGCAGTCCCGGGCGGTCCCGGGCGGTCCCGGGCGGTCCCGGGTGGTCCCCGGCGGTCCGGGGCGGTCCCGGGCGGTCGCGGGCGCTCCCGGGCGGTCCCGGGCGGTCCCGGGTGGTCCCGGGCGGTCCGGGGCAGTCCCGGGCGCTCCCGGGCGGTCCCGGGCGGTCCCGGGCGGTCCCGGGCGGTCCCGGGCGGTCCGGGGCGGTCCCGGGCGGTCCCGGGCAGTCCCGGGCGGTCCCGGGCAGTCCCGGGCGGTCCCGGGCGGTCCTGGTCGATCCCGGGTGGTCCCGGGCGGTCCGGGGTGGTCCCGGGCGGTCCTGGGCGGTCCCGGGCGGTCCGAGGCGGTCCCGGGCGGTCCGGGGCGGTCCCAGGCGGTCCTGGGCGGTCGCGGGGCGTTCTAGGGCGGTCCCGGGCGGTCCGGGGCGGTCCCGGGCGGTCCTGGGCGGTCCCGGGCGGTCCTGGGTGGTCCGGGGCGGTCCTGGGCGGTCCAGGGCGGTCCCGGGCGGTCCCGCGCGGTCCCGGGCGGTCCCGGACGGTCCCGGGCGGTCCCGGGCGGTCCGGGGTGGTCCCTGGCGGTCCGGGGCGGTCCCGGGCGGTCCCGGGCGGTCCCGGGCGGTCCCGGGCGGTCCCGGGCGGTTCGGGGCTATCCGGGGCGGTCCGGGGCGGTCCGGGTCGGTCGCGGGTGGTCCCGGGCGGTCCGGGCGGTCCCGGGCGGTCCGGGGCGGTCCCGGGCAGTTCGGGACGGTCCCAGCGGTCCGGGGCAATCCGGGGCGGTCCGGGGCGGTCCGGGGCGGTCCCGGGCGGTCCCGGGCAGTCCCGGGCGGTCCCAGGCGGTCCCGGGCGGTCCCGGGTGGTCCCGGGCGGTCCCGGGCAGTCCCGGGCGGTCTGGGGCGGTCCTGGGCGGTCTGGGGCGGTCCCGGGCGGTACCGGGCAGTCCCGGGCGGTCCGGGGCGGTCCAGGGCGGTCCCGGGCGGTCCCTAGCGGTCCGGTGCGGTCCCGGGCGGTCCGGGGCGGTCCCGGGCGGTCCGGGGCGGTCCAGGGCGGTCCCGGGCGGTCCCGGGCGGTCCTGTGCGGTCCCGGGCGGTCCCGGGCGGTCCCGGGCGGTCCGGTGCGGTCCCGGGCGGTCCCGGGCGGTCTCCGGCGGTTCGGGCGGTCCCGGGCGGTCCGGGGCAGTCCCGGGCGGTCCCGGGCGGTCCGGGGCGGTCCCGGGCGGTCCCGGGCGGTCCCGGGCGGTCCCTGGCAGTCCCGGGCGGTCCCGGGCGGTCCCGGGCGGTCCCGGGTGGTCCCGGGCGGTCCGGGGCGGTCCCGGGCGGTCCCGGACGGTCCCGGGCGGTCCCGGGCGGTCCCGGGTGGTCCCGGGCGGTCCAGGGCGGTCCCGGGCGGTCCTGGGCGGTCCCGGGCGGTCTCGGGCGGTCCCGGGCGTTCCAGGGCGGTCCCGGGCGGTCCAGTGCGGTCCCGGGCGGTCCTGGGCGGTCCCGGGCGGTCCAAGGCGGTCCCGGGCGGTCCGGGGCGGTCTCGGGCGGTCCCGGGCGGTCCCGGGCGTTCTATGGCGGTCCCGGGCGGTCCGGGGCGGTCCCGGGCGGTCCCGGGCGGTCCCGGGCGGTCGGGGCGGTCCCGGGCTGTCCGGGTGTGGTCCTGGGCGGTCCGGGTGCGGTCCCGGGCGGTCCGGGGCGGTCCCGGGCGGTCCCGGGCAGTCCCGGGCGGTCCCGGGTGGTCCCGGTCGGTCTCGGGCGGTCCCGGGCGGTCCCGGCGGTCCAGGGCGGTCCCGGGCGGTCCCAGGCTGACCCGGGCGGTCCCGGGCAGTCCCGGGTGGTCCCGGGTGATCCCGGGCGGTCCGGGGCGGTCCCGGGCGGTCCCGGGCGCTCCCGGGCGGTCCCGGGCGGTCCCGGGCGGTCCCGGGCGGTCCCGGGCGGTCCCGGGTGGTCCCGGGCGGTCCAGGGCGGTCCCGGGCGGTCCCGGGCGGTCCCGGGCGCTCCCGGGCGGTCCCGGGCGGTCCCGGGCAGTCCCGGGCGGTCCCGGGCGGTCCCGGGCGGTCCAGGGCGGTCCCGGGCGGTCCTGGGCGGTCCGGGGCGGTCCTCGGGCGGTCCCGGGCGTTCCAGGGCGGTCCCGGGCGGTCCAGTGCGGTCACGGGCGGTCCTGGGCGGTCCCGGGCGGTCCGAGGTGGTCCCAGGCGGTCCGGGGCGGTCTCGGGCGGTCCCGGGCAGTCCAGGGCGGTCCCGGGCGGTCCTGGGCGGTCCCGGGCGGTCTCGGGCGGTCCCGGGCGTTCCAGGGCGGTCCCGGGCGGTCCAGTGCGGTCCCGGGCGGTCCTGGGCGGTCCCGGGCGGTCCAAGGCGGTCCCGGGCGGTCCGGGGCGGTCTCGGGCGGTCCCGGGCGGTCCCGGGCGTTCTATGGCGGTCCCGGGCGGTCCGGGGCGGTCCCGGGCGGTCCCGGGCGGTCCCGGGCGGTCGGGGCGGTCCCGGGCTGTCCGGGTGTGGTCCTGGGCGGTCCGGGTGCGGTCCCGGGCGGTCCGGGGCGGTCCCGGGCGGTCCCGGGCAGTCCCGGGCGGTCCCGGGTGGTCCCGTCGGTCTCGGGCGGTCCCGGGCGGTCCCGGCGGTCCAGGGCGGTCCCGGGCGGTCCCAGGCTGACCCGGGCGGTCCCGGGCAGTCCCGGGTGGTCCCGGGTGATCCCGGGCGGTCCGGGGCGGTCCCGGGCGGTCCCGGGCGCTCCCGGGCGGTCCCGGGCGGTCCCGGGCGGTCCCGGGCGGTCCCGGGCGGTCCCGGGTGGTCCCGGGCGGTCCAGGGCGGTCCCGGGCGGTCCCGGGCGGTCCCGGGCGCTCCCGGGCGGTCCGGGCGGTCCCGGGCAGTCCCGGGCGGTCCCGGGCGGTCCTGGGCGGTCCAGGGCGGTCCCAGGCGGTCCTGGGCGGTCCGGGGCGGTCTCGGGCGGTCCCGGGCGTTCCAGGGCGGTCCCGGGCGGTCCAGTGCGGTCACGGGCGGTCCTGGGCGGTCCCGGGCGGTCCGAGGTGGTCCCAGGCGGTCCGGGGCGGTCTCGGGCGGTCCCGGGCGGTCCCGGGCGTTCTAGGGCGGTCCCGGGCGGTCCGGGGCGGTCCCGGGCGGTCCCGGGCGGTCTCGGGCGGTCGGGGCGGTCCCGGGCTGTCCGGGTGTGGTCATGGGTGGTCCGGGTGCGGTCCCGGGCGGTCCCGGGCAGTCGCGGGCGGTCCCGGGTGGTCCCGGTCGGTCTCGGGCGGTCCCGGGCGGTCCCGGCGGTCCAGGGCGGTCCCGGGCGGTCCCAGGCTGACCCGGGCGGTCCCGGGCAGTCCCGGGTGGTCCCGGGTGATCCCGGGCGGTCCGGGCGGTCCCGGGCGGTCCCGGGCGCTCCCGGGCGGTCCCGGGCGGTCCCGGGCGGTCCCGGGCGGTCCCGGGCGGTCCCGGGTGGTCCCGGGCGGTCCAGGGCGGTCCCGGGCGGTCCCGGGCGGTCCCGGGCGCTCCCGGGCGGTCCCGGGAGGTC